>NC_056590.1:19583846-19887417 GCF_018340385.1 Cyprinus carpio
CAATCACCATTATTTTCTCATTTAGTTAATATTTTTATATTATTAAAACTACTTATTCTTTAAAAAAAAAAAAAAGTACAATTAAATAAAATAACACACCCACTCATTACATTGATTATTATCTTGGCAATTATTTCCAAATGTCAGTGGGGTCACCCTATTTACATTAAGTTCCTATTTATTTCTGTTGGTGAGCTAATTGAGAAGGGAAAGTGGGCTATTCTATGGAATGCCACAGTAATGCACAACAGTTGAAACAATATCAGGAAAGGGGAACAGACAGAGAGAGCATGACATAACACACGCATGTGCACATACACTTGAATGCCAGTGTGTGATGAACAGAACAGGGTCAATTTAGAAAAATTAAGTAATCAGATTAGTCTAACCATGTTATCCTAAATTAATCAAACCTTTAGTGCAAAAACTTACTGAAAATGAGCAGACTGACCAAAACATTACATTTACAGAACTTTCACCCTGAGGATGAAGATGTTCCACAGAAACTCTGCGGAAACATGAATAATACTAGAATGACATCAGAGATCACGGAATTGGAAAAAAAAGCCAAAAAGCTGTATGAGGCTACAAAAGACATATCATCATCACAATCATAGACTGTGGCAAAGATTGAAATACTGTTATCTAACTAGACCCAACTGAAAGTTCGATAGGATCTCTGGGTCGACAGGATATCCAAAATGTGCCCAAGTATACATCATGGTAAGATTTGTTGCACTTTAAGGGGTCATGAACTGCATTTTTTGTTCCTGAGGTGTACTTATAATGTTATAACAACGATTTTTACATCAAAAATGGTCATAATTTTGTAATAAAAGGGCATTTTTTACCCTGATTTTAGTCCTCTGATTGAGCGCCGTTTGAACAAGCGTTTCTCTCTCTGCAGTCATAAATGAGCACCATGAGGATTGGTGTTTTCTTAACCTGGTTCACTGGATTCCAGAAAATAAAACATTGGGCTATTGACTTTAGAAGTTTAGTTTAGTTTAGTTAAGTGTGTGTGTGTAAAGGGCACAATGCTTCTGTTTGTATTTTTTATTGCATATTACCTCTGTTTTAACCATTAAATCACAGTTTAAATAACTTAAATTATTTTCACGCTACTCAGAGAAACATTGTGTAGCTGACTGTTGAGTCACTGGCTTGATTTACTGACGCTTAAAAAGCAATAAATGATTTTGAAACAAAGAATATCACAAATCACAGATTAGGCATTAGAAGGAACACTTACATGTTGTGATATTACTGTTGGATCTTTTTTTACAGTCTATGATCTGATCCGTACCTAACAGAAAAAGTCTATTTGCAAAGTCTGCACCGAAAATGCATTTTTCATGAGATTAACCATGTTAATATACAGTTCATGTTAATATTGCAAGAACTTTGCATTACCATGCAATGGTAATAAATTAATTCTTCCAATCTGCTTCATGTGACTGTGAGACCACAAGATTGATGATGTTAGAGGGAAACCCCTAAGGTTTGGGTGGGGGTGGGGGTAGGGCAGGTCATGACATAGTCTCTGCAGTTGTTATTGTGGAGGAAAAGCTGTGATCACCAAGTACGTAAAAAAAGGTCAATAAAAATAGACAAACCAGCAAGAGTGAGGGAGGGATGGAAAGAGTAAAGGGAGTGAAGATATAAGCGAGGGTGACATGATATAAGTCTTGATATAAGTGAGGGTGAGGACAGCATGGACAACTTGATGTGATTTAGAAGCCATTCTCTCATCCCAACAGCCCTGCTAAGGAATTCCCAGTTGGACAGGGGGCCCTCGTTTTACTCCAGTCTAGCACTTCATCCTGCCCCCCTGGCTCAAGCCTCAGCTGCTCTGGGACCGGGTGACATGGGAGCGCACAAGGGTACATAAGGGACAGGAATTTAAGGGAAAGGGTGTAACCACACCCTGCTTATGTGAACGTGTGTGAGTGTGTTTGCAGGGTCCAGGGTGGGGAGACAGCTGGGATGCCGGACGCTCCACACGGACTGGAATTAGAAACATTCTCACATATGGACCTGTGGGCACACTCCCACAACATACAAACACACCTTCTGTGTCTACATATCATCCTATGGCTCACGCCAACCTGCTGCTAAATATGAGAACATATCCACCAGACAGGAAGCACCAGACGACACCGGCAAGACATTTCACATTGAAGTCACAAGTGTGACAAGTTTCCCTGTTTCTCTCGAGCCGATTTCCACGACCTCTCAATACGCTCATTGTTGAAAAACTAAACAATGATACTGACTAATCTGACACCTTCTCTTAATACCCCATTCACCCCCGCAGCAGCCCCGACAGAGCTTACACAACAAAAAAAACCTCTCAGACACACACAGGATCACCCTCCCCTCTCCACCCCTTAGAGCAATGACATCATTTGGATTTGGTGTCTTTGAAATGGAGTCTGGCTTGTGTGGGGCGAGGCGAAAGTGAGAGCAGACTATTTTGTGGCAGACGGACAGGCTGCACTAAAATTTAGCTTACGATGTTTCATTACAAAGTGGTAGATGAAAGGAGAGAAATGGGGCAGAGAGGACGGAAAAATGGCAAATGCTGGCAGCCAACTTGGATGAATACCAAAGATATCTTTCTGAACACATTTAATTCGTCTTTCTCTCTTCTTCCTCCCTTTGTAATGAATGAGATCCCATTCCACAGCTTCCTAAAAATAACCTATAGAATGCAAATACATACAGTTGGGTTCAAAAGTCCACTTGTGAAAATGTATTTTTTAAATGTAATAGTTTTTTTCCTGTTACAAATGATATTCATGCAGCATAACATTAATATAAGCATAAGCATTTAAGTGAAAAATTAACATTTTCTGAATGTCTCAGTATTTTTCTTTAATGAAAATACAATTCATATTTATATTTTTAAAATATATATTTTTTATTTTTAACTGACACTTTAAAAAAAAAAAAAGTTAAACAAATAATTTTACTTATATTGTTTTGCTTTTAGTGTTATAACTCTCACTACATCTTGTATTGTCTTCATGAGTTAGAGATATGTGGTTGTCTATTTCAAGGCCTTCAAGGTCACAAGAACAATGTTAAGAAGCAATTTTCCATTGCCTTTGTTTGCAATACCAATTGCTGTGCATGTCACACAAAGTCAGAATGAGGATTTATAAAGACACAACCAAGCATCTGCTCATTATTATTTTTAAAGCAACGTTTCCCAATGGAAACAGAAATCTACTATACTAAGAAATAAACTGGGATCTTACAAAAGTTTATTGCATCAATGGACTTTTAAAGCCTATTGTACTAAATATGCTTATATTTTTGTCCTGGTTTGACTTAATACTTAAACCCTACTTCACCCCTGTACTGATTAGACATCCACATGAGCTGAGTGAAGGTATGAGACAAGCAAGTGGGTAGACAGGGAGTAGAACAGCAGAAATATTCAAAAATGGAAAAAAGCATGAGGAAAAGACAAAAGAATTTCCTCAGTCATCCAAGTTTCTACAAAGTAATTCATGAAGACAAATCAAAGACACCTCATTAAAAATAAAACATTTAACTAATGACAGACCAGTATACTGCCCATAACCCATATTTGGGTATGCATAATTCATATCTGAGCACTGATCAATAACTGATTAAAACTGACCAATCACCAATCACTACACTACAGTTCACAAGTTTGGGGTCAGAAAGATATTTTTTATGTTCAAAAAGTCTAAATGTATTAGATCAAAATAATGTAAAAGCATTAATATTGTGAAATATACTTTAAAATGTAAGGTAAGTGTAATGTAAATCCCATTTTCAGCATATTTACTCCAGTCTTCAGTGTCACATGATCCTTCAGAAATCATTCTAATATACTGATTTGCTGCTCAAGAAACATTTCTTATTATTATCAATGTTAAATATTGATTAATATGCTTAAATGTTGCTTAATATTTTTGTGGAAGAAAAAAAACTTGGATGAATCACCGAACACACTATTGATTGCTAGTATGTGTAAATCTGTCAATTTTAAACTATTCTATTGTCTGCACACTTCATATGACTTTTATACATCGAAGTTTCTCCTCTGTATTTTTCTCCAATCACATTTCAATCACCATCAGTCTCTATAGTAAGTGTGTTGTAGGTGGATAGATTAGAAGTGGGTTAGCAGTTAAAATAGGGTAGAGCTGGAAGTGGGTGGACTACAGAGGGTTCTTTCACCCGACCCCCTTCCTTCTTATGCTCCCATATTGACGCTCTGGACTGACACAGATTAGTTGTGCGGTCAGATTTAGCTTTAGATTTAGTGTCCATCACAGTGCTGACATCTTTAATGAACTTTCTGTGTTTGCACTCAGTGGGATGCAGTACTTTTAAAAAAAAAAACCTGCAATGAAAGATATTCCTCACAGGAAATTACAACATCTCTAAAGAACGCAAATCACAGTGACACATTTCACCCTTCCAAATCCCAAGAACTTTGAAAGTACTAAATGTTTATTGCTATTTAAAATCTTGAAATGTTAGTTAAAGTTCACTGGACTACCTCAACACCACTCAAAGTCTTTTAAACTAGTCATTCTGTTGTTGCTGAGCAATCAAACATGGCGGAGGAAGGAATGATTCAGTCTCAGCAAGGCATATTTTGTACAGCACTGATTCAGTCTCCTGATCCTGGAGGTCTCTGACGCCCACAACATCCGTCATTTCCTCAGCTCTACTCCTTCCCACTTCCACCTACACCTTTTCACTCTCACACTCTCCTTTCTTTAGCCACCCTCAAGAGGCATGAGTAAGTGAGACACAGACATTTCATCAGACGGTCAGGGGAGGAAAGGTGAACTCAAGCTGCCCACTCTAAGAATTTAAGAGCTGACATTACTCTCCTTATTCTCTTGCCACCATCACAGAGAACATGATAATGCAGTAATACAAAAATGCATATAATATCTTTTAAACATGCATACTCTAAAGGGCTGTACAACTGACCAAAATGAGATCAAAACTGAAATCACGCTACAGCTTACTGTGATTATCAAATCACAAAAGTTGTGATTTAATTATATGAGCATGCAGAATGCATTTCAGAGTGAAGTGCGGCTCTGTGTGCATTTGCAGCAAACAGTGCTCCACATAAATTCCATCTCTGCAATGTGATGTGAGTTTGGGTTGCTTATGGTTTAATATTTGAAAATGAAGAAATTAAGACCATAAATATTAATTAATATTATTTTTTAAATATGTATTTTTTTATTTTACTTTGAAATATTACAATAGTAATATATCTTTTGTTTGATACTTTTATTTAGTATTATTATATCTTTTGTTTGATACTTTTATTTAGTATTACTTAAAAAAAAAAAAACCCATTTAATCACTAAAAATACAAAAAAAAATGGTTTTAGTATTAAAATTAGTAAAATTTATAAATATTTTTTTTTTATCAGAAAAATGTACATTTTTCCCCCACAGCCCTGGCTTGATGTGATTTTACACAATTAGAACATGTTTCTCGATCAACATCCTTGCTGGAAAAAATTGTTTTAGTATTAAAAATTATTAAAAATTGTCCACTGAATTCAGGGGAAGGCTGGTTCATTCAGGAACACGTCATACTTGGGTAAACCACATGGTGCACAACATAAGCTTTGCTAGACCTTGTTTAGATATCGAAAAAACAATAAATAATCATATGTGCCACATGAGTTCATGTTTAGGTAGGAGGGCTGAGCCCCTCTAAGACTGAAACTTTAGAACCGCCAGTGCCACACAAACACTGTTAGCATACAGTGGTTAGCACAGAAAGCAATCTGATACTGCAAATGATGGATGATATACAGTTTGCTAACTCTTTTCCTACCTTGAATTCCTGAAGCTGCTGTTTGATGACCTCCACTTCTGTCCCCACGACGGCCTGTGTGTTCAGCACCTCCTCTGCCCGGCCCAGCAACCCTTGTAGGTCAGCTAGACGGGTGTAGAACTCCTTCATGCGCTCTTCTGCGGCTTCTATGAGTGAAAGGCGGTTCTGGCCCCGCTCTGCCAGCTTGCCTGCCTGTCTGCTTAGTGCTTCAGTCTCTCTCCTGAGGGCCAGAAGATCAGGAGAGCTTCCCTCTCTACGCAGCATAGTCGTGCATTCTCCACCATGACTCTCCAGCTCGGCACGGAGGGCACCGAGTCGACTCAGGAAGCCCCTGACAGCATCAGCCTGTGAGGCCAAGGAGTCAGTATCCCGTCCCACAGGGCTAAGGCTGTCCAACTCGTCGTCCAAATCAGCCAGGCGGGAGAAAACATCTCGAACACGTGACTGGACTTCTCCCACACCTTGCAACCGGGACTCCAAGGATAAGCAGCATTGCTCTGTCTGTGGGGGAAAGAGAAGGGACAAAAGCAGGTAAATAGAGCTGAAGTTGTGGGTCATTCCTACTATGCAGTAGACCAATCATATGTTTCTAAATATAGTGGATAAGCATATTAATAAACGCAGTGATAATATTAACGTTATATAATACATTATATAGGGCTTTCCTGTTCCTTAAATTTCATTTTCCATCCTGTCAGTATGTAATGTCCCCTTAACTAACAAAATGTAGTTCCTCCATTACAACATTCTCCAGGAAGTGTCAGTTTTTATTTTTATCCGTAGAGGTTTATTCTAATACATTTCTTGCTGTTATGTGAATACTTTTAAATAAAAGTACAATAAAAATGTACTAAGTATATATATATTTTTTAAATGAAATGTTCAAAATGTAGTTCATAGACATGCACAAACTTTGTATTTTAATCTTAAATACTTAAACTTTTGGCAACAAATCTTGAATACAAGCTATTATGAAAATGAACAAGGCATATTTAGACCAACAGTCAGAAAAAGATGCCGTCTTATTTTCAGCAAACATGACATGAGCGCAGACATAAACTACAGATCAGGGTATATATAACATCCCAACTACCACCTCAGTCCTGGCACATTCCAGAGGCTCCTGATCATGTGCAGATTCTCTCACCTTCTCAGTAACTTCTTCAAACTCTCTTTCCGTATCACGAGCTTGCTGCAACAGCCTCTGGCCACCATCTTCGCCGGCCCTGGAGATCTCGGGCGCATCCTGCAGCAGCCCCTGAGCCAGATTTTGCAGGTATACCACCTGTGGCTGTACAGAGTTTAAGAGTTCTTGCTGGCTACGAAGACGCTCCAGGCTTTTGTTGCTACAAGCTTGCGGCCCAAGCGCCTCCTGAACCTCGATTTGATGCCTGGCTGCCTCGAGTCTTCTCTCCACAACCAGTCTTCCATCTTCAAACTCCTTCAGTCTGCTTCCCAACTCTTCTAGCTGAGCCGTGCGTCCCTGTAGTCGCTCAGAGAGACCTTCTATCCTGCGATTAAGCTGGGCTTTTTCATCCATCACTTCCTCTTCACCAGTACAGCTCTGCTCCAGCAGCTGATCTGCTGCCTTGTTCAGAGAATCTAAGAGGCGGCGACGACGATCCAAGTCTAGGCTCAACTGTCTAGCCTTTTGCAAAGCCTGGTCTAAAGCGGAGGGATCCAGTGATGGGTGGATCTCTGCCTCCCTTTCCTCACATTCTGCAACCCAAGGTACAAGGTCATTGCGATGTTGTTGGTACAGCTCAGCACGGGACAGTGTCTCTTTTATTCGACTATGTTTATTAGAGGTTTGTTGGTTCATGCCCTCCCAGTCTTGCCTTATGGTGTTTAATCGAGTCTGTAGGGCTAATCGCTCATCTCCAGCAGGGAGGGATGCTAGCAAAGATGTCCCCTCAGCCTGGATGAGCTCATAGGATCCACGTTGTTGTGCTATGGCTCGCTGGAGATCCTCTTGTTGGGCCAAAAGTGTCTTTAGAGCATCAGGTTGGCAAGGAAGGGTTGCAGAATCCCCAGCTGTGTGATTCCCAGCCTGCCCGTCCAACCAGCCACGAAGCTCGTCAAACATCTGCTGGAACTGCTGAGTGCTGGATAGGGCAGCCTGCAGCTGGGACAAGCCATCAGCTGAAAGACAGCAGTGAGGGGGACTGTTAATATTATGCACATGCTGCACAATACTGGGATAGGGAAGAATGCAGCTGGGACAATTTATTTTTTGAGATACAGCATTTTAGTGGAGACAAAGGTTTTTTTGAAATAATTATTTTTTTTTATTAATTTCTTTATTTGCAAACTGTTACTCACCTGCCCGTTCTTCTAAGTTTTTGAGGGGCCCGCTCACACTCTCCAATCTCTTGTGTAACTCCTCTCTGAGATATGGTTCGGCCACAATTGTACTGAGCTCCAAACACAGCTGCTCAGCCTGGGCCAGTTGACCCCGTCTCTGTTCCAGCTCAGCACGGATCTCGCCAGTCTCCTGAAGCCTACGGCGCAGGGCTTCTGGCTGAGCACTTAGAGAGGCCTGTGCATCCAGCCTCTCACCTAGATCAGCCACGCTCTGAGACAGCTGCCTGAGCAGGGCCAGGTAGCGCTCGCTGGTTCCCTGCGCCTGGTCGATCTGCTGTGAGCGGCCGGTGAGACGAGAGGTGAGGTCTTCCCACTGCTGTGAAATATCTGCAAGCTCCTGCCTCACCTCCTCTAGGTCCTGTCCATCTCTAGAACTCTCGTCTCCAGTCGGGGAGAGGATTCCCTCTGCTGCCCGAGTCAGCTGATCAAACTGGGGTTGCCGCGTATCAAACTCACGTAGCATGAACTAACGGGATAAAGACAGAAATTAAAAGTGATTTTTGTTGAAGCGGATGAGATTTGAGGACAAAACGTTTCAGATGAATTTTTTTTTATTGTTCATAAAAACAAACAAACAAACAAACAAAAAACAAAAATAATTTAAGAATATAAGCAACCATAGTTTTTAACAACTTATTTTTTTATTGTAAAACATTTGCATGAACTATTTTATGAAATAACGTCACTGATCAATAATTTATTTTACCTTTTATTGGTGGAAATTATTTTTTTGACAATGTAACACAGATACTGTCAGAGTGTTTAAATTGTATTTAATAATTTGTATTTAATGAACATTATGAATAGACCCCTATAATGTGATATTTATAGATTTCTTGTCCAGTCTGTAATTTGGTAGACAAAAGAAGAAGATTAGTTTACCTGCACTTGCTGTTTCTGTGTGTTGAGCATGTTGGGGTCAATACTCAGTGGGCCTAATACACTCATCATCAGCTCTTTCTCTCGTAGCCATGGTCCTAGCTGACTGGCTGCTGCAGCAAAACTACCAAGTCTATCAGCACACACCTCCAATTCAGTCTGCTTCTGTGCGGCAGTCTGATTGGCCTTCGTCCAACGTGAGTCTAGGAGAAAGAGCAATATTGAGAACAAATATCACAAGGACCAATCCTGATGCTTCAGAAACAATGACACTCAAATATTAAACGTACTAATAAATATACTAAAATACAACAGATAAAGAAAATCCCTGCAACATTTGACAACAAATTGAACATAATATTTCAGGATATTTGATTTGAAAAAGACAAAGTCAGAGCTCTTCTTGGAGCTTACAGTACATTATTTTCAGCCTTCCATTTCCTGCACCCAACTCTCACCTTGTGACCAGCAAATGAATATTAATGTACTATTCTGTTAATTATTGCTATAGGGACAAAGTCCATTAAATGGAAATGCATTTAAAACACTTCACTAACCTATGTCTTCAAGCTGATGTTCCCATGTTTCAGCTTCAGGAGAGTCTGGATTATCTGTTATTAGCTGCTTGAGAATGTTCTTCAGATCCTCCACTTTCCCAGAATGCTCGGCAAGTTCAGAAAGCAAAACCTGGAAACATATACCTGACTGTCAGCTCTCTGTCACAATGATTGCTAGCCTACTGATTAACAATCCTTTAGAGAACTATGGGATAACACCGCAGAAAATGAAAACAGATTTACCAGATTACTGTGGGGGCCTGTAGTATATTTTTTATACCACTGTTAAGAAAATATTAAATTCTTCTCAAAATGATACCTTAGTCTCTTGGGCTTGAGCACGTACCACCTCTGGCCGAGAAGGTGAGGTGGTCTGCCCTTGTTCCAGGCTCTGTTCACGGGGGCTCAGCCACTGGATGAGTGCCTCAGTGCCCTGCCTGGCCTTCTGCCGCAGGTCAAGAGAGGCCTCTTGCCTACCCTTCCTTTCCCTCAGGTCACTGCCCAGCTGCTCATACTTGCAGTTCACATCTGCCACTGCCACCTGGATCTCAGTCAAGTCTGAGGGTAAGAGCGAAGGAATGCTGATGTAAGTACAATCACAGCAGGCCAATGACAAGGCCAAATAGTTAGAAAACTGCATCATGTTTGTGCTGTTCTTCATGCAATGATATATTAGCTGAGGGTTAAGCATTTCAATCAATTTTTGTTTTTTTAACTAACTGGACTAAAATCCATTCAGTTGTGAAGAACAACATACGGAATTTGCTCCACAATTTATTAATTTGTGGATGTTTCAGTAACACTCACCCCCGTTTTAGTAAAATCAAGTACAATTCATTAATTAACTGCCTTGTTTTAGGTAAATTATGGCCACATTGTAATAATTTGTTTCCTTGTTTTCATTTATTTTTTACCTAAATAGATGGAACAAATTAGTAAGCTGCAGGAACAAATTCTAAAATCCGTGGCCACAATATACTGCATATGCCATGTGTGAGGCTCCATAGAAAATCTCCAAACCACAAAAATATTCATTATTTCTGACATTACATTACTCTTGCAGTTTTGTTGATGCACTACAATGGGAACCAATATATTAGATATTGACTACAATGACTAGACAAACTGATTAATTGCGAAATGTGAACAGTGTTAACAGTCCTCTGCATCAGATTTATGTGCACCATCAGCATGAAAGAAAGCCTAAATGATTGGACAAATTGGTCATATGCACAAAGACAGATGACACCGATCTGCACATACTCTTAAAGCAAACTAACAGAACAGGACAAGAAGCAATGCAAAGAAAAATAGGGAGAGTGAGTGAAAGGGGGAAGAAGAAGAGAGATGTGGAGATGTGGAGAATGACTAATAGAGAAAAGCCTCCACTGATGCGGATGCTGCACAGCTCACTAGCTGAAGGTGTGGAGGAAGCTCACCTTTACAGGTGTGAATGCCATTAACACTGCTGGGACTGGTAGCACCATTGAGCTGGGAAACACCTGGGAGAAAGACACACAGACACACGCTCAGACAACGCTACAGTAATTCACAGGCATGCTGGAGCAGCACACACACACACACACACAGAAGCAGCTGGACATACTCAACACAGATGATTTAGACACAGAAACACATATACAAACATAGTGTGCTCAGAATTAGTAGTTTGGAAGGTGATAGATGCTTAAAGGAATAGTTCACTCAAAAACTCACCCTCATGTCATTCCAAACTGGTATGACTTTTTTTTTTTTCATGGAGCACAAAAGGAGAACATTTAAGCAACGTACGGATTGCTCTTTTGCATGCAGTAATAAATTAATGGGGAAAGGATGCAAAAGCATGAAGGTGAGCAAATGATGACAGTTTTCATTTTTGAGTGAACTATCCTCTATAAGTGGTGATTTGGAGACCAAATATTTACTTGTGTCACAGTGGAAACACAAAGTACTAGCTACAGACAAAAAGGAGGATTGGCCCTGAACATCCACAATGTTGTTTTGCCTACCAGCTTTTTTCTTGGGGGATGTTATGTTAATAATCAAGTTCTCCAGTTGAGAACTGGTCTTGTTCAACTCCTGAACTTGGCTTCCTTGGGTCTCCCATTCTGTGAGTAGATCCTACAAGTAAATTCATAATTAATTCTAGCTCACCTCGCTCAAAACAGAAACTGATGTCAGAACACCGTAAATAGAGAGAACTACAGTCCTACTTTAAGCTGCTGTGCTCTTCTCTGCAGGCTTTCTGTGCTAAGATTGGGCTCTTTGGCAGGAAGTTGTTCTTGTGCTGTCTGCAGCCACCTGAGGAGGGAGCCAGAGCGAGAGCGGAACTCTGCCAGTTGCTGGACGCAGCTCTGGATGGAATCAAATCTGTGAAGGACACAGGAAAAAGTTACATGAATATCAACAAACCATTAAAAAAAAGATTCAATTTTGTTAATGGTAACACAATGCTGGTTCCAATTAGGCAACTTGCTCCATGTAAAATAAAACCGCTTTTAAGATTAGACTTCATCATCTTTTTCAACCGTATTATTCCTTTCTTAATTTAAAATATCTTAATGAGGAAAAAATTCAGAGCAGAAATTCTAAATCTAAACCACCGCAAGAGAAAATCTCTTGTAAAAGGACACAACCAGACATCTTTGACCTCCTATTAATGTCAACACTGTATGCTACTATTTTAGCTCATGGTGATAGATCAGGACATTGTGTGCAATATTAAACCAGACTCCACTCCAGACTCTTAATGTGGACAGCATGCCTCTTGTTAGCAGCAGTTAGGGTCAGAAGTCATGTCCCAACATGTTACCCTTTTCATTCAGTTTATATTATAATAATCCCACTTCCCACTCACAAGTATTCCTAGAGATATGTGGAGTAGATTTAGCCTTGAACACATGACTGACATGTTTTATGTCTCTGAGGGCATCTGAAATGCTTGGAGCCCCAGTCTGGCATCTTAAGGAGGGATGTGGCCATATGGTTTCCATAACGGCGTGTACAGTGGTGTCAAACTGTGTTAGCATAATGCTATTTTTTTTTTATGGCCGAGAGTATTCTGGCCCCATCCATACTGTCTTTATGAGATTGGTCTTATTTTTGTCATGTCAAATGTCAAAGCAATTAGAGTTGGCAGGGCATCACATTTCAAGATGAAACTATGACACACAGAACAGCTTGGAACAGACTAACTATTCTACTCATGACTGTAACTGACATTAAGGGGGACAATATTACAATATCCTGAAAATTTCATTTGAGAATTAATTATTTTTCCAGTCTGGAGAGAGAGGTTAAATGTGGAAGACTAAAGTTAGCTAAAACTATTTAAAACAATTTGTCAACTGAAAAAAGCTGAAATAAAATCAAATAAACATTTTAGAAAAAATTTAAACTAAATGAAAATAAAAATGAGAAATGTTGCTTTAGCAACTAATTGAAATAAAAAATTTAATAAAATAAAAACAAAAACCTAAACTTAATTATTAATATTTAAAACAATGACAAAAGCTCAAAATTATTACTAAAAATAAAACTAAAATTAAAATGAAACCTAAAAATATGAAAATAAAAGCTAATTCAAAATATGAATAAAAATTATAATCATGCAGGAAAACACTACTAAAATAACCCTGGAGGAATATAATGTTTTCACAACTCTTTCCACTCACCTCTCATTGACATTGGATTCCAAGCGTGCAAAGTCCTCAGAAACCTCTTTGGTTGTGTCCAGAAGGCTTTGTACATTGGAAAGGATCCCAGACTGGCTTAGGTCTGAACCAAGCTCGACAAATGACTCTAATTGACTTGACTCTTGGGTAATTTCTGATCTCACCTCTTGAACGAAAAAGAGATAAATGATGACACCTTTGGACATCTGCCAATAAACATGTAATCTTACAGAAAGTGTGTAAATCTGTGGCCACATATGTGGAAAACCTAATTTGCTAACCTCTATTGTCTGTCTGTAGTCATCCACACTGCAGTCAGGTTGGCCTACTGGGCTGAGAGCCCTTTCTCGACTCTGTGTAAAGCTGCGGAGATCTGCACCCTGGCGCTCAAAGCTCTCCAACTTGGGCAAAAGTCCTCGCAACTCAGTCTCTCTTTCAGCCTGTTTGGCCTGGGCCGCTGTGTAGCGCTCACTCAGGTCCTGTAGTGCCCCCTGCAGGCCAGAGGCTGTCGATGCATCTGCGGACTTCAGAAGCTTGGATACAGAGTCCAAAGTCGCATCCACGCTACCCTGCCTTGAAAGCAGCTCTTGACGTATTTTCTGAGGGGGGAAGTGCCATGTTTGTAGAATACATAATTCCTGGTTAAGGAAAGTTTATAATTATGTCTGTTACTTATGATTATGATGGTACATTTGACAAAATACCTGATTTTGTGTCAGGGCATCCTGAACTGCTTGAGCGGTGGCCTGGACTGCGCCAGGTGATAAAGGTAGTCCATCTAACCATGCCAGCAGTGCTTTAAGCCCCTCCTGCACGCTGACTGATTGGGCAACAGCTGTTTGAAGCTGTTCGGCTCTCACTGACACTGAATTAGACAGGATTTCAAAGCGCTTCTCCAGAGTATCTGAAATGACCAAGAGGAAGTTTGAAATATATGTAAAGGATTATAAAGAGAGAAGGTCATTAGCACAAAATAAAGGGTTTTTTGGGAAAACCACTCAAACTAAAATACTTGACATCACATTATCTTTATCTACCAGTCAAAAACAAATATTCCAGATCTGTGAAACACGTCACTGGCTGAGCCTATATTGCCATATTGGGTTGATTAGGTGCTCAATTTATTTTCTATTTTTTAAGAATTTAAAACTTTTGTTCTGTAAGGATACGCTGAATTTATCAAGTGACAGTTAAAAAAAAAAAGATATTCTGAACTGCAATTAAATTATTTCACAATAGTACTATTTTTACTGTATTTAAAAAAAAAAAAAAAAAAAAACCTTTCCTGGTAGAATGAACACTCTTTCAGGTAAATTATTTCCTGATACTGAGAATGAAATTACCTGTAAGATTGTTAATATCTGCATTTTTGAGAGTTGGGGACTCCTGAGTGCTGACCAGCTCTTTTCCTGCCCTCTTGACCTTCTCAAGCTGTACCGAACGCTCTGCCAACTCATCCTGCATAAGCTGAGAAAAGACAGCAGAAGAGAGAAAAAGATGATTGATTATGATGTATGGAAACTACATTTTGCTTAGGTGATCGTTTCCATTAGTTTATCCATATGGTAAAACTGTTTGTGAGTTTTCCTCAAATATTTTAGCCAGAAAAGCATCAATAACCCAACCTGTACAGTACTGAGCGTATGCTGCAATGTCTGAGTGTCTGTTGTTTCTCCGCTGGGTTTAAATACACTCTGATTTTGCTCCTGAGTGCTCATCCAGGAGATTAAAGAACCAGCCTCATCTTGGTAGTGTTGGTATCGCTCCAGGAGACCTGAGAGACGGGTGCGAAGCTCTGAGGACTGAAAGAAGGAACACACAAGATTCGGTATCTCTTCAGCCCATAATATGTCATTGTTGACTGAAAGAATACGAGGTTGTTTTGTACCCACCTTGCTGTGTAATGAACTGTAGCGCTGTGTGGCATCTTGGAGCTTGCCACTCACTAGGTGTCTGGTTTCCTCCAGAGCTGGATCCGTACTGCCCACCTTCTCCAAGGCCCCCTGGATAGAATCCAGAACCTTCTGCCCAGAGATTGTCACAAAGCGCAGATCTGCTTTGTGACAGATGACATCTTCTGCAAGCTGTAAAATACAGAGAAACACATTCTTAAGTTATTTTACTTTCTACCTTAAGTAAAGTCATTGTTATACCATATTTTGATACCTTTTTGTGCTCCTCAATCCTATCTTTTAGGCCCTTTGCATCAGTTTCCCCTTCACCGAGTGAACGTAGCTCCTGTTCACTCTGATCCAGCCATGTCCCTAGGTTCCCATGCTCCTGCACAAACTTGGCAAACTCGTCTCGGAGGGCTTCTGCCCGCCTCAGCCTGTCCTGACAGTTCTGAAGGTGCTCCTGATGCTGATTCTGTAGTTGTTCTAGTTTTGCTTGTAAGCGTTGTTTCTCCTCTGGTGGCACACTGGAGTCGGGCTGTTCCAGGAGAGAGCGGACAGACTGGGCCACCTGCTGAAGGTGAGCCTGTTGAGCTTGTAACTGCTGCAGCTCAGTCTGGAATCAACAAAATGCAAAATGTCAAAAGGCAGAACTGGGTACTACCGACAGACATAACTGACTGATATTATAACATTAGAATTTGATATTATAACATTAGAAACTTTAGAACTAAACACTGAACAAATGAATGAACTTGCTTTAGGGGTGTCCAAAAAATTAACTGAACTTTAAAAAAAAAAAAAAACATTGGAACTTCAGAACTGACAAAGGCTCTGAATCAGGGGGTCAGGGCCCACAAGGGGTTTAAGCAAACTTCCAAGGGCTTCCAAAACTTAAATATATGGTAGCCAAGTTTGATTTCCAAATCTGGAAAAGTCATGAAAATCAATAAAATCTTATATCTGCATATTTTAATGAATATATATTTTTCTAGTTATGACAAGTTCTAAAATATTTTATCGGGTAGAAATAAATGTTTTTGTTTTTTTTTAAATCCTTATCCAGTAAATCACTAATAACTGGAAGAGTCAAGGGCCTTTGAATATTGCTGTGGACAATGGAGTCAAAAAGTTCTTTAGAATTTGCGTTAGACCTGAACACATGAATGAACTTTAGAATTGAGTTGCCATATTGGTAAAACAGATAATTACCAACATCAATTTAAGAATCTGACCTGAAGCATGCTACTGTGAGAATTTAGAGCATTCTCCGGAGGTACAGATGATGGGGTGTCAGTGACAGTGTTGCCAAGTGACCTCCTCTTTGAGTCATCTAGTGATGACAATTCTCTGAGAAGTGTGTCTATTTTTTCCTGTGTCTCCTGCATCTGCTCCTCTGCTTTAGCCTTGGGAAGAATGAAAATATGATAATGATTTAAAAAAAAAAAGAAATGCTGACAAAAGCAACATCAAAAATGTGAACTGCTTACTCTCTGTGTGTTCTGTTGCAGTGTTGTGACAATAGCAGTGTCTACTTTCGCTAGTGAAGAGCGGACTGAGTTTGTAAGTGAGCTGTGCTGCTCTTTCATTTGTGAAAGAGTCCCCTGTAGTTTGGCCCTCTCTTCAGGACTCAAACTGTCACCCCGCTCAGACAGGAACTCCTCCACTGAGTGGATAGTCTCATACAACAACTCACTTTTGGTCTGAAGGTCCTTCTCCACCTCCTATAGTTATGGGGTACAAACAATAACAATAAACCAAACATCACAATGAAATAATAAAAAAAAAAACACAATTAATGTCTTATGTAAGACATTGTGTAATACAGCTGCATGAAGTAAATATCAGATGTTATCACACCTTAAGGTCTCTTTGCTTCTGCTGTAACTGGTTCACATCATCTGACTCAGTTCCAACTCTCTGATTGGCCAAGAGGCTGGCAGCACCAGCCAACCACATTGTGAGATTCTCCAGTTTTTGACAGCATTCTGCCTTCTGCTTCTGCACAACCTATATCCACGGTAAAAAGGGAGGTAAAAAAAAATGTGATCATTTATAATCATAATTCTCTTAAACTTCTAAGTATTCATCATCCTATTGTTTTTACCCCAAACACTCATATATGCCAGATCTCACACAAAGTAAACCATTTACACTGGTTGAGCATGATGTGTCCAAATTCATCACACAAAGCACCAAAATAAATAAAAACACAACAGGCCAGTGAAGCAGAAAAATAAACAAAAGACCTTAGGACAAATACTAAAACATCTAGATATTTTCTTCTTTTTCTACAAAAGAAAGGTTAAAAACAAGCAAGCTATACAGTGAGGCTACATGTAAATCTTTAGTGTTTTCCAAATGTGTCTTCTGTGGCAATCTGTAAGAGCAAGGCAGACAGGTTAATATACATGTTATGTTCATTCACACGCAGCTCACACACTCAAGTTTGTAATGCAGGTGGCTACAGAACAAAGCTCAACAATAAAGATTTCTATTGAAATAATGTAATGTTATGTAGCTCGATAATATATATGAGGTTTTGTCAAAACTGTGACTTCTGACTGTGTTGAAAGCATACGTTAATAATTTTATACTTATACTGGCATAGTTTTTACTTCTGACTGTGTTGAAAGCATACGTTAATAATTTTATACTTATACTGGCATACTGGAACTCTTGTTGAGTTCTGAAGATGCATTACTGAAACAACAGATCAGCATTATTATAGCGCTGTAAAATGAACTGTACAAGTAGATCATACTAATAGTTACATGCATGTGAAGATTATTTTAATTTTTAAAATGCAGCATTCGTGCTAACAAGTATTCATGCATGCATCAGTAGTGTGGTTATCTGTTACCACAAATGTTCTGTTCTTAATGCATTAGAAGTTTTTCTTTATCCCAGTTGAATAATTGTTAGACTGCTAAAAGTGAATATTCTTGTTTTTAATTTGGAAGCACAAGCATTTATACATCTCTTTGCAAACCTCTCTATCCCTTGCAGTTTGTCTCTCTTTTTCCATTTTCTCTTCCTTTTCTTTCTGTTCTTTCCTCATTTGTTCGTTCTCTCTCGCCTGCTGGGCTGATAGTGCCTCTGCCCTGGCATGATTGAGACCAACAGCTTGGTGAAAGACCCTCTGTAGCTGCTCCAGTTGTCCAAGGAGATGCCTGCTCTGATCAGGCAACAGGTCCTGAGCATGCTCAGAGATAAACACCTGAATACTGAATGCCACATTGCTGACTTCATTGGAGCGGGCTGCAAGAGAGTTCTGTAACTTCTGTAGGGAGAAAAATGAACGACTGTGAGAAAGATGCCATCGTTGTAACTATAAGTGTAAATGTATGTAAATGCTAGATAGGATATCATCACTGTTGATGTTTTACTTTGCACAACTGTTGCTTTCGAGTGATCTCGGCCACCGTCTGTCCATGTACCCCTGTTTCTTCCTGCATTTGTGTCTCAGTCTCCTTAAGCCAGATAAGAAGTTTATCAACTTGCTCTTGTAAAGATTTCAGCTGACTGCTTACAGCTTCCTGTAAAAATACAAAAATCATGAGATTTAAAAGAAAATTTTCTGTCATGAAAAAAATACTCTCTTAACTAAACATTATAGGAATTTTACGTTTTGTGCATCACGTTGTGCTCGTAACCCCTGCAAAGTATTCTGGGCAAGGTCCCTAGCTGCACTGTGAGCCCGAGCTAAGCTTCGCCCATCTTTTTCTAGGGCTGTAAGCAGCTGAGGCGGAACATCCTGAGGAGAAGACTCCAGCAGCTGTGTAGCTGCTTCAGTCTCCTTGTGCACTTCTGGTTCCAGGTCACTAATTTCCAGAAAAAGCATCTGAAAAGAGAATTTAATTAAAATACAGCACTTGCAAGCTTAAACAACCTGTTAAATTGGTAACATATCAAACATTTGCTGTAATACAAATATTTTACCTCTGTCTGTTTGATAATGTCATCGATTGTGGCGAGACCTCGACCAACAGACTGTTGCTGCTGCTGCTTTAGGCGGACCTCAACGTGTCTCACCATAGAAAGCAAGGCCACAATCTGTTGATCATGTTCTAAGCACTCTTGGCGAGCCAGTGAGGACTGAAAAGGAAAGGAAAAGAATAAAAAGAATCAATTTGCAGTAAACAATTTACAAAAAAGATATTCAGAACTACTGCTTACCTTGCTAGCTTTTGTGGTGTCTTTTCTTATTTGTTCAATATTCATTTGAACTTCTCCAGGCTGCGGTTCCACTAAAGCCTCTGCATATTCTTCCACCTCTTTTTTCTGTTTGGTATAAGACTCTGGGATCACCTCCACATGGGGTAGACCAGAAACTTTACATTGTTGGATAGAAGGTTCATCTGTGCCTTCATAATCACTGAAAGGGGGCTCCTCGATTCTTTCTTGATGAACTTCACTGGTTACCTTTTTCACTGCTGTTTGGGTTTTTTGTAAAGGAGTACACAACTCACTTGATGGAAGTGCTTTGGGGTCCTTCACTGCCGGGATGTCTAAGACACATTTGAGGGGTACTGATTTAGCAATTTCATGGCTGTCAGTCACTGCAGTGCTTGATGGCAAGGTCAATTCACTCATAGGGTCTATCAACATTTCGTCTGTATATAATGGCTCAATGCTTTGTTCTTCTGCTGTTCTTTCTTTGGTTTCCCCTTCTAAATTCTGGATTAGAACCAGTTCTTTCTGGTTTATGTCCACAATGTCATCAGAGGTTTTCATAGATGGAATATTCCAATCCATATAATCTCCACTTAATCCAGTGTTTGTATGTTTGTCATGCCGATCTTCTTCCTGTTGAATGCTTTCCTTCGCTTTCATCAAAAGTATTTCCTTCTGTGCCATTGCCTGATTGGCTTTCTCAAGTTGCTTCATACTGTCTTTCTCATCTGATTGACTGCTTTGAGGTTCAACCTCATGGATCACAGTCTTATGCTCTTTTTCAGTCTCATCATCTTTTTTCTGTACTCCTTCTGCTTCAACAATACACACTTGCTTAACTTTTTTACTTTTGCTTTTCTTCTTTCTCTTCTTTTCTGATATATCAGTGGCGAGGTCCTTAGAGACCTCAATAGCCTCCTGACCCTGGTCAGTTTTTGCCATGGAAGTTGTGACACTGTGCTGTGTTAGAGTCTTCTCTTTCTGTCTTGCATTGCTTTCATGATCAGACTCACGTTTGGAGGTTTTAGTTTCATTAGGAGTTCTATCCACACCTATTTCCAAATATTTGCCTTGCGCAGTCTCATCACTCCCTGTCACAGATGTAAGGATACCACTTGCATGGGATGTCTCTGATAGCTGTACTTCAATCACCTTCTCTTCGTCGTCTTTCATAATAGGCTTTTGACTAGTGGTAAAGCCACCTTGTCCATCATCAACTGCTTTTTCTATAGGTGAAATCCTGGCTAAGGTGTCTGAAACTTGTGGCTTTACATCACTTTCCATTTTAGCTTGCTTAACATTTTTGCCTCTGCCTTTCTTTTTTCCTGATGCCTTAACTGGCCTGGGTGTAGAAGCATAAGGATCAAATCCGGTCTCCTGGCTGTCCTTGATTTTCTCTGACACTGACTGATCTGCTTCTAGTTTGAAACTATGCCCTTCTATTTGCTCTATAGATGGGGTTTGTTCCTTGTTTTGCAAGCCATCATCAGTGTCTGATAAACTGACTTTAGAGATTGCAGATTCACTTACTGTCTGCCTTTGGATCTCTCTCTCTCCTTTTGTTTGCTCTGTTGATGAGACTTGTTCATTGCTGTTATCACTGCTTTCTAACAATATGGCATTAAAAACTGCAGATTTATTTACGGTCTGCCTCTGGATTTCCAACTCTGTGGTGTCGTCAAGTAAAGCTGTTGAGTTCTTAACTTCCACCTTTTGCAATCTAATGTCAGTAATCTCTTCAGGTTTCTCAGGGCTTTGGATTGGCTGTGATTTTATATATTCGCTTTCTGTGGGCTTTATCTCTTTAATGGCCTGCTGAAGTCTTTTTTCTGCTTTCAAGGTAAATTCTGTCAGAACCTCCAATGATATATCATTACTGTCCTGTATCACTGGATCAACCATTTGTTCCTTGCTATCTAAATCAGAACAAACATCAAAAGATTCAAGCTCCTTTTCTTTCAGAAGATCTGCATCTTTTATTTCAGCCTCTGTAAGATATGATGATGGTGGTGATGGTATACTCAATAGACTTTTCTCAAGTGACATTTTATTAGGACTGACCCGCTCTGATATCATCTCAGGAAAAAAAGAAGTAGATGGTCCTTTCGTTGAGGAAGCTGGAATTTTGGAACTTTTCCACTCATCTTCATCTACAAGGCTCGTGCTGTGTTGAAGTTCTGCAGCCATTTCTGTAGAAATAAGCCCATATTCAACTGCCTCAGTAATGCTGGAGACCCTCTGTCCACTGGATGGACTGAGCAACCCCCCTTTCAAGAGTTGATTTGTAGCAATACATTTAGCCATGTCTTTATCAATTAAGCCTTTATTTATAGCCTCTGGAAGAAGCAAACGCTCTCCACTATAAATGTTAATGATACCCCCTGTATCTGCTTGACTCTGCAATACTCTCACTGCTGGTATGGGATCTACTTGGCATGCCTTAATTGCCTGTGGTAAGGTCATCATTTCATCAGTTTGTTTATGTGGAACACCCCTGAAAGGTCTCACTTCAAGGAATCTCTGTCCCGTCTCAATGTCAATTTTACCCTGGTTTATCAGCTCAGAGTAGGACACGACACAAGCTTTATGAGGGTCCAACAATCCGCTATTCACATTGGGAGAGGCCATAGCTTTATTTGCCGTTTCATCATCTAGAAGGCCTTTAGAAACAGCCTCGCTCAAAGTAATCCTGCTTTTTGATACATCATCATAAATAGAACCTGTAGAGGCCTGAAGAAATGAAGCATCTTGATCCAATCTACATGGCTCTTGGCCTTTGAAAGCCTTTTCCAGTTCCATCAACTTTGGAGCGACTGTGTGATCTATGAGACCCAGGTGTAGTGCATCCACAACAGCAAGGCGAACACCAGAGCCGTGATGCACAATGCCACCTTCTGCAACCTGCTGGCATAGAATCATCTGAGCCTCATCCTGTCCAATTAAACCAGTTTGAAGGGCTTGTTCCAGTGGGACAGGCTTTTTGGTTTTTGGGTCCACCACTCCTTTCATTTGTAACTGTAGTGCCAACTTGTTTTGCACTGCATTTTGATCTGAACATTTTCTTCTGCATGACTTTTCCAGTGAAAGAAGCTTCTCTTTCATACCTTCTTCAATCAACCCAAGGTTGGCTGCAAGGGTAACTGATACCTTCTTGTCTCTTTGTAGGTCAACTATTCCCCCTGACACAACCTGGGCTTCAAGAAGTCGAGCAGCTGTATCAGAGTCCAACAGGCCTGCCTCAGCAGCTTCCTTTACTGAGCAGAGCCGACCATGATCCACATCAATCACACCGGCTAATATCTTTTCTGAATGAAGAACACAGGCCATCAAGTCCTCATCCAACAGGCCTTCTTGCATCACATCCCCAACACTAAGTGACTTACAGGTTTTAATATCCAGAAAACCACCAAAAAATCCAGCTTTTTCCATTAGCTTAATAGCAGTGTGCCCTGGAAGCAAACCCTGTGCCAGAGCTTCATCCAAGAGAACTTTCTGGCCACCTACAGTTACAAGACCCCCTTGTTGCAGATCCATTGCCATACTCCCAAGCTTCACATCATCATCATCACTTAGTTCCACTGACAAAGTCTTCCTTTCTGAAGGGTATAGTTTCTCATCTTTACCCGGCTGATAAAAGATCCTTTTATTTTCCTTGTGTTCAACCATTTTCTTTAGTTGCTCTGGCTGTTTTGCAGCCATGGCTTCATCTGGTTTGACATTCAGCTGATCATACTGTCTTATGTTTTCAGTATCTTGTAGTGAAGTATGTGCACTGCTTTCACTCATGTCAAACATTTTTTGTTCCGTTATCTCTAGAAATACCCCACTGCTATCTGCTTGTTCCAGGTCAAGTGTTTGCTTATTTTCAGATTCATTTAATATTGAATCTATAATTTGATTCTGAGAGGGCGCCCCTTTATCTGACATAGTCTTCAGTAGGGTTGAGCTTGTGTGAAAAGGCACTGTTAAGTTTAGGTCTATCTGTGTTGAGGGTGCAAGATGCTCCTCTGTCATTTCTATAGTCTCACCCAGATCAGTCTTCATGTTGGCAGTTTTATTTACTTTAATCTTGGGCTCTTCATATTGTCCTGATGACAGAACATTCTTTTGCCAGTACTCTTCTTGTGAAGGCTCTATGAAGGCTTTTACTGTGGCTGTCAAGAGTGGAAACACTTCCTCTGCTCTTTCTATAGTCTCACCCATTTCAGTGTTTTTACTGTCAATTTCATCTTTTTTAATCTTATGTTCATCACATTCTCCTAACAAAAATTTCTCTTGCCAAACCTCATGTGAAGGCTCCATTAAAGTTCCTTCTGTGCCTGTCAAGGAAGCTAGATCTCCTTCTGCTCCATCTATTGTCTCTCTCAAATCAGCATACTTCCAGGCAATTTTACCTTTTAAAATTGTAGATTCATCACATTCTCCTGATGACAGAACTTTCTCTTGCCAAACCACATGTGAGGGCTCCATAAAAGTTTCTTCTGTGCCTGTTAAGGGTGCAAGATCCCTCTCTGTTCTTTCTATCATCTCACCCATACCAGTGTCCTTCCAGGCAATTTGACCTTTCATAATCATGGGTTCTTCATATTCTTCTGATGACAGAACTCCCTCTTGCCAAACAACTTCATGAGTAGGCTTTATAATGGTTATTTCTGAGCTTGTTAGAGCTACAACATCCTCCTCTGGTCTTTCTAGTGTCTCACCAATGCTAGTCTTCTTCCTGACAGTTTCATCTTTTTTACTCTTGGGTTCTTTATATTGTCCTGATGATAGAACTTGCTCTTGTAAGTACTCTTTATGTAAAGGCACTATAAAAGCTCTGGCTGTGCCTGCCAAGGGTGCAAGATCTTCCTCTACTCTTTCTACTGTCTCAGTTACATCAGTGTTTGTCCAGGCAATTTTACCCTTTAAAACCTTGGGTTTTTCATGTCCTCCTGGTGACAGAACTTTCTCTTGGCAGTTCTCTTTATGTGAAGGCACTTTAAAGGGTCTGTCTTTACTTGCCAAGTGTGGAAAATCTTTCTCTGCCGGTTCGATACACTCACCCACACCATAATTATTGCTCTCAATTTCTTCTTTTTTAATCTTCGGTTCTTCGCATTCTCTTGATGATAGAACGTTCTTCTGCCAAACCTCTACATGTGAAGGCTCTATAAAAGTTCTGTCTGTGCCTGTCAAGCATGCAAGATCTTCCCCTGCTCCTTCTATTGTCTTACTCATGTCAGTGTTCTTCTTGTCAAACAAAACCTCTTCTTGAATCTCTTCATTTGAAAGCTCTATAAAGGTTACGTTCGTTTCTGTCAATGGTGCAAGATCTTGTTCTATTCTTTCTACTGTCTCTCCTATATCAGTGATCTTGCAGGCAGTTTTACCGTTTATCTTGGGTTGTTCATACATTTCTGATGATAGAACTTTCTCTTGTAAATCTACTTTATGCAAAGGCTCTTTAAAGGTTTTGTTGGTGACCATCAAAGGTGCAAGATCTTCCCCTGCCATTTCTATAGTCTCTTCCAAATAAGAGTCCTTGCAGGCAATTTCATATTGTATAATTTTGGGTTCTTCATGTTCTTCCTCTTCAATCCCACTAATAGCTTTACTGTCCAGTGAAGCTATGTTATCAGAGATTTTGTGTTGGACTGGTCTGACAAGGTTTGTGGTTTTAACATTTTCACATATTAGTTCTACCAGTTCTGGTTCTAGTAGCACTAGGCGTTCTCCTGAGTGAGCATCAATGTAGCTGTGTGTCATCACTTGAGTGAGAAGGTGGCACTGAACCTGTTCTTCTGACCTACCTTCCTCCATGATGGAAAAGTCATAATTGACATCTGCATGTGAGGCAGGAGGTGATGAAGAATAGGCAGATCCAGAACTCAGTCGCTTCATATATGAGAAACTTGACTGTGACACATTGGGAAGGACATCTGGAACCTGGATCTGTTTTAGGACCTCCACTGCCTGTGGCTTAAGTATCTTATCAGCTTGATTCAGAGGGACCACCTGTCCACTCTCAGGAAGATATACTGCACCAACAGAATGACGTTTTCTCAGGGCTTTTGCAGCAAGCTCTCTATTGACAACACCCTGCTGAAGTGCCTCACTTATAGGAAGCAACTCCCCTGATTCTGGCCACATTATTTCCATGAAAGACTGGAGAGATTCCAGTACACGTAAGGCTATGCGAGGAGACAGAAGGTCTCTTTTTATGGCCTCATCCAACTCTAGACGTTCCCCACTGACTGGATCTATTATTCCCCCTGCTTGTAGCTGCCGTGTCATGAGGGTGCAGGCCAAGTCCTGATCCATTAGGCCATGCCGGACAGCCTCATTAACAGTCAATCTGTGTCCCGAGCGGGGGTCTGTGATACCTCCAGCAAACAACTGAGCCTCCAGAAGTCGAACTGTGACATGCCGGTCGATAAGTCCCTCTTGAACAGCACAGAATATTCCCACCTTTCTGCCAGAGCATAAGCAGACAGTTCCTCCTGGCTTCTGTTTAACTGGAAAGAAGCGCAGACCCGTCTCTTGATTGACAACACAACGCTGTTGAAAGTCAACCAGACTTAGTTTTTCTGCTGTATTTGGATCAATTAGTTCTCGCCGTTGAAGACACGATTGCAGCTTTTGACAAAGATCAGGAGATAACAATCCCTTTTCTCTTGTATTATCCAGGCTGACCATTTCTCCATTGGAACCAAACTTCAGGCTGCCAGTGCTTATCTGCAGCTCAAGTATACGTAGTCCCACCAGCTCCTTTATGACACCTTCTCTCATAGCAGTGGCGACTGGTAATTCCTGACCCTCTGCAAATTTTACTGTGTTGACAAGACCAAGGGCAGTCTCTAACTCTTCCAGTGATTGGTAAGTATGTTTATCAATCAAACCGCTGGAAAGACCCTTATCTAATGACAATTTATCAGGGGAGTCATATTGGAATAGACCACCCATGACGACCTGTGCCTCCAACAGTACATGACAGGTGTCTTGGTCTATGAGACCACACTGTGCTGCCTGGAAAACTGGAAAGGTTTCCATGGTGCCAAGGTCAATTACTCCAGCGATGACTTCTTGGCCCTATAAAAAGAAAAAATCATAAATTTTAAAAATGGTTCTTATTTGATTATACAGTGTATTTATATTCACAGTTTAACTGGGAGGGAAACAGAAAAACACCCGTCACCATAGCTGAAGTAACTTAAATCAGCTAAACAATCATCTTGATACTAATATTCATGCATTTATTCATGAGTATAAAGAAAAATTAACAAAATATCACGTGTCATGTTCTTTAAAAATATTACATTTTGTACATGAAAAAACATTTGGCAGCACAGCACTGCAGTGTGCAAAAAAATATGCGAAAATGCAAAAAACTGAACATTTAAAATACACTAAGAGGCCAAAGAAAAGAGAAAAAAGATCTTAAGAACATATTGCTAGGTCAGAAAAAAAGCAACGGTAAGAAAGAAAGCAGGCACTACTTACCGTGTGAGGTGGTCCTTAGACGCACACACACTGAGTGTTCGGCGGTTTGAGGCGCGATAGGGTGAGAAGCCGGATGTTAGCGATCTGCATGCCAAACTCCAGCTGCCTGATATGCAACCCGGGACTGACTATCTACATTTTCATACCTCTGTTACCTAATTTCATAGTTCTTTTTAAATATTTGTTTTGAGACTTACCTATGAATGTGTGAAGATCTTGGCTGGTATATAAACACTATTTATTACTACTAATCAACTAAGGATAGTCCTGCATTCTGAATAACACATTTATCTCACTCCCAATTCTGAAAAGATATCTTACATTTTCTCCCGGCAGCTGTTAGTGATTTTGAAGCAAAATGCTGATTAAATTTCACAAAGAATTACAGTATTAAAGACATGGACTGAAAACAGACAATACCACACGTACAAACACACAAACAAACTTAGCTCTGATCTGGACACATCATGCTCAAAGAGTGAGGTGGAGGTTTGCATAGCTGCTTTTTGCGCTCAGTCTATACCAATCCATAGGAAAAATATTTTGATGACTGCTTTCTGACCTTGTTTATATCTTTTGCTTCTTGCCATTCAAACACAGATATACCATTCTTCACACAGTAATCACTACATGATGACTGATATACGTATGGGTGCACAGTTTTACACAATGTTTGTGGCTGCATGTAGCAACAAAACAATATGAATTTAATGACATTTATGCCTTTACATTTACATCTTTATACGTGCCTTATTTAAATGAAATGAAAAAAGAAAAAGCTAATCTACAATATGCATTTGTCTTCAATGGGCACTAAAGTGGCTAAAGAAGCAGTTTCTGATACCAAAAAGTCACACTATTCTACTCTAACGAACGATGAGTTGCGTTTAAGCAGATGTGCTTGATTAATAATGACAAATAAGGATGGTGTTGGTGACATGATATCAGGCATGTTGTAGAAAATAGGAATGATTTAGATTTCACACCATGCTATTAATTTTTTGTAACTGTTAAATAAGACAATATCTGTGAGATGTATGAATGTGATGATGAATGTTAAACCACACGTGACAGGCAACATAAAAAAAAAAAAAAAAAAATAATTCACTCGCTCTGGCTCACACATACACACCGCTGTAGCATATCTCTAGCACAATGACAAAACTTGACCATAACGAAGACCACTATTTAAAGCAATATATTTCAGAAGCATTTCAAGACAAGCTTTTTGCTGTTGAAGCTCGCTTTGGCAAAGTCGAACACCGCTGTCACTGCTGACTTTCTCTTGCCCCTCTAACTCTACCTTGCGCTTCTCCTCTTTGGCCTGCTGCTCCTCCAGTTGTTGCAACTGTGCGGCAGAACTGTCACACAGTTGAGTGTAGGTGGCCGTCAGCTCATCCAGCTGGGAGACCACCTGTGCGCGCTCTTCAGGAGACAGCCTAAAGATAAATGCGCTTCATTAATAACAACGTATGCGTTTGTGTTTGAGTAAGTGCATGCATATTTAACATTTACTGGTACTTAGAGGTGGATGTAAATATAGTGCAGTTGTTCTCAAACTATGATACACAGCACAAACCCAAGTGGCCAGGGTTACTGTAAAATAGATCTATTAAAAATCATATTTGATAATTGAAATAAAGCTGAAATAAAAATAAATGAAAGGTAAATAGAAAATGTCAAAAGCACATAAAATCACTATAATGAAAATAGTAAACTGAACATAAAATATGATTCCAAATAAGAATATTATAATAGTATATGAATAATACTAAATCAGTACTGCAAGTGGCAAGGTACACAACTCTGAAATTTTAAAACACAAAAAAAAATTTGTTCAAATCCCACTTGCCTTTGCAAAATTACAAAAATGAAAATAAAGTAAACATATCTTCAAAATATTTTTATTAAATATACTGAAAACATTTCTCGTGTATAATTTATTTCAAATTTCTTAATTATTTACAATCTAATTTCAATCTTTTAATCTTATATGCTGCACCTCGCAGGCTACTTCTTCTTGTATCAATTTTAATCAGAAAAAAATAAGACAATACTTTGTTTTTTTTTTTAAGCTTTTGCAAATATGACCCGCAGAAATAGATTGATCTTGACTTGGTAGCACTTGGTATGAAAAGTCTGAGAACCGCTTTATGTGTGTTGAGGGTCGTATAGTGCAAACTCACTTGCTGGCCTGTTTTGACATCAGGAAAACTTGGGTGCTCCTGATAGCTTCAGCAACTTCTTCTTTTTTAGCTGCTAACTGCTCACTAATAGCCTAGAAGTGAGACAGATACAGTATTTCAAAACCACTTAACACATACAATCTACTCAGTGTTGACTGATATACTACTGTCTGTAGAATACTTTAAAATATTCTAATAGATAACACTCAAAATCTACCTGCTGTGCAGCAAGTGATGGCTCGGGAGATCTGCCAGCGCGCTCCTGTAGGCCCTTGACCCAGCCGAGCAGCTCTGAGACCTGCCCCACTCTTGCCTGCCTCTCCTCTTCCACCTCTTTCTGTAACACAAAGCCGAAACATTTTCATTAAACATACACTGCATGATGAAATCTGATGTTGTCTTTATTATGTGAATACTTGTCCAAGTATACAGCAGGTAAAAATCAAAACTGAAAGTAGGAGACTTAGGAAAGCATAACACACCTCTTCCTCCTCTAGTCGCCGTAGTGCATCACTAATATACTTGACATGTTGCGTTGTCAGGGTAACCAGAGCTGTGTAGCGTGTACGTAAATCCATAAACTAAAACATATTAGAAAAATGTGATTAAAACATTTGAAGTCAACATGATAACTAATATAAACGCTATAAATATATCTAATTAATGTCATATGAGCTTGGTTTTCCTGCATTTACCTCCTGTGTGATGACATCTGATGAAGAGTGCATCCTCCTCCTCTTCACAGGGGACTTCTGGGTTGATTCAACAAAAGCTCTGAACGTCATAAGTTGGAGTTCATAGTCCTAATGCATAAAATGGAAGAGACAGTCTAGTAAGGAGAAATATATTTTGTGAAACAAGTGTTTATGTTTCCATTTCTCCATGATGACTACCAGTAAGCAGTAGCCGTCTGTGGTCACTTTGACAGAGTGCTTACTTTAACAGCAGCACAGTACTGTTTAGAGTACGTCTGGCATTCATCCAGTTTGACCTGGTTCTGTTCTATCTCAGCCACCAAGGCCTGCAGAAGAACAGATACTGAATCAAACACTGATCTGTTTTACAACACTTGGAAGTGTTCATCAATATTAGTGTCGCCTCTCACCGTCTGCTGTGCGAGCTGTTCTGACAAAGCCCTGCTGTCCGTCTGCTCAGGTTGCGTGTTCTCCTGTTTTTTGGTGGTCTCCTCTATCCAGTGGATAAGAGAGGTGTGGCCTTCTCTGTACTGCTGCAGCACTGAACCCAGCATCTCCAGATCTGCTTGCCTGTAGGACATAATGCTTTGTGTTATAATCTGGAATATTACAGAAATATTGGTACGCATTGTCTCTCTTGACTTCGAAACAACTCACCGGGTCTCCATTTGCCTGCTCACTCCACTCCATCTCTCTGTAAGCTGTTGTGCTTTCTCCTGATAGCGGTCTTGTTCAGGGCTGCGGTCAGGGTGCAGTTGGTTGAGGTGGTTCCTGACCTCTCTAGCCTGCTGGACCTCTAAACTCAGACTCTTGAATATGTGATCCTGCTCCTCCAGCTCTGAATGCCATTTCTGCATCAGCGTGACAGGGTTTTGAAATGCAAACAAAAAGTCAACAGAAAGTTGCCTTTCCACTGTCTCTAACAAACAACAGATCAGAAGATACTAATTTCCAGAGCTATCTGGAGTTCCGATCATACGCATCTGCAGAATTTTCAGATCTTATTTGAGCTTCGGATACACTGAAATTAAACTACACCCAACAACCACCAACCAGATGTGATGTATTCTAATTAAAACTATGAGTGTGAAGTTAGAATTGTGTTTTCAGTAATCTTAAATCACAATTTCTGTAAAATGGTGGGATTTTTTTGGTTTGTATGTAAAAAAATTTTTTAGTTTTTAAATTTATTTTTTTTTTTTTGTGTGTATATTTTTATATTTTTTTTTGGGGGGGCAGATGTGTATGGGGTGAATATTTATTTATAAGAGCTAAACAAAACACAGCACGAGAAGTGCACATTAAACTCTCTCTCTCAGTTGCCTTATCATCAACATCCAGTGAATTAAACAGAACACTTATTACAACTAACAGTAAACAAATAATAAAAAATAAACAAATATATACAGATCTCATGCCTTTTCGGGGGGACTTTATAAATGAGACCACAGACGATGCTTTTCATACTTTTCTGGACCTGGACTGTGTAACTTACTTGGCAGTCTATGGGACAGTCCAAAGCCTCCCGATTTTCTTCCAAAATATGTTAAATTGTGTTCCGAAGACGAACAAAGCTTTTATTGGTTTGGAACGACATGGGGGTAAGTGATTAATGACAAAATTTTCATTTTGGGGTGGAGTATCCCTTTAATCATAATAAAGTCTATTACAATAAAAGAAATAATATCTATTTAATTTATACAGTGAAGTGTTATTTTACATTTGTTTACTTTATTTTTGTATCTGAAAACTGTTAAACCTACCTGAAAAGCACTGTTTATTTAATATGTATCTATGTTTTATTGTATTTATGTAGGCCTGCCTGTTCATTAGAAATTATTTGATGATGCAGCAATAAAACTGCTAGTATAATTTAATGCATGTGTTTTTGAACTTTGCTGATTTAAAACATGATTAAAATACTATCTATGTTGATGCCAAAATTTCAAATAAGAGAGGAAATGACAAATATCGGTATCGGAATCGGCCAATAAGTGTTTGTTAAAATCAGTATCGGCCCCAAAAAATTATATCGGTGCATCCCTAGTTTTATTATTCACTTATTTAAGCATGGTGAATAAGCAGAAGGTAATTGCTTTTGCACAACCAATCTGAAAGTTCTGTGGAACTGCCACTAGGGGGCGAAATGCAATTTTAGTGAATGTCGAAGATAGTGAGAATGCAGTTTAACAAAAAGTCTGAGTCATGCATCTATTTCTTTTGAGGTAGCAAAATGTTTTTAATATTGTCTTATGAGGATAATGTCAAATTCACAAATATTAGTCAACTACTAGCAATGAATGTGAATGTCTGCGTGTCTCACCTTTAACTGCTCTCCCAAGGCCTGGATTGCAGCAGTATCAGCAGGCACAATATCCTCTTCACTCAGTCGACTCTCATACTTTCTCACCTGACTTTCTGCAGCCTGCAGGCTTCTCGTCAACACATCAACCGTCTTCAATCTGGCAGATGCAGGGAAACAGACACTCAAATTATGGTTGTCCCTATGGCTAAACAAGGCTTGACGACTAATTAGAGTACATGCATACATGAATGGAAATGACTTTGTATACTAACTTTTGCAGATAAACAGAGGAGAGGGAGTTGAGTTTCTCTATGTGCTCTACAGCCAGGTTGAGCTCAGAGCGTAGGACAGGAACACTAGAAGAGGAAGGCTTCTCCTCAAAGAAGCTCACGCAGCGACGAGACACCTCACCCAAATCTGACTGAAGTCCTTTCAGATCCTGCTGCAGTTTCTGTAAAACCATTAAAGGAATCTTCAGATTGCATTTATTTTTTTAAGACTCCAATTACTGGGGTTATTGACCAGTAGAGGGCATAGTTGTGCTGATCACTCCTCACCTCTTGCTCTGCTATGTGAACTGCATTGTCTGTGATGTCTCCTGATATTGTGCTGGGGTGTGGAGTCTGTATGCCACGCATCAGTCTGCTCTCTGCATCCTCCAGATGGGACTTGATGCTCCGCAGCTCTGAGAGGTAAGCACGAGAGGCCAACTCATCCCTCTCCACTGAAAAAAAATAAATAAAAATTTAGTACCATGTCATATGGTTTCATAGCAAGTAATCAATACACTTACCTGTCTCCAAAGAGACCTGCAGTGTTTGGCAACGTTCACGGCAGTTCTCAGTTTCTCTCTCTAGCTCACGGCATTCAGTTGGCGTGAAAAGGGAGCTCTCGTGACTGTCTGTAAGGAAGTCGGACAAGTGGGCGTCAAGGTTGTCTAAAGCCTGTTGCCTCTCTGCTGGAGCCTGCAAGCGCATCTAGAGAGACAGACAAATGATTATAACAAACCTCTGAAAGAGTTCCAATAAGAGAGTATATGGGAAATTGGTGGAACTTTGTGGTACTAACTGTGTCCAGACTCCAGGAGGAAATATTTCGTATGTCTTTCTGCAGGTAGTGCCAGGAGACCACGCTCTTCATGTTGACATGCAGCTGGTGCCATAGAGACATGACGTTCTGGTACATCTGCTCCATTCTACACAAAGAGAAAATAAAATCTCAGAGTTTATATAGCTGTTTATGTAACAAAAAAGACAATACAACATAATACAAATACAATACAAAATGTATGGTTTTTTTGGTGTTGGTATTATAGTGCACAATTCATTATTCTCTAAAAAATAAATAAATCAATTTTGCCCTAAACAACGTCAGTGGTGTTTGCCACAGTGTTATTTTAATATTAATGGCATACTATTGTTGTATTTATTAATATTCTGAATAAGCTTTTTTATTTTACCTTTATTTTTATATTTTCAGTTTATTTTTAAAGTTCTTTTAAAGTACATTTTTTAAAATCATTTTGTGTTTTTGTCATTTTTAATTTTTTTTTTTTTTTTATTTTTATTTTTTTTTTTTTATCTGTTTTATTTTTTTTGTATGTTTTTTTGTGTTTTTAGTGTGACTTATTTCAACATTTTTAATTGTAAGATTTTTATCTAATATTTATATTTTATTTTTAGCTTTATTTCAATTAATGAAAACATTTTTAATAGTTTTAGTTTAGTTTAACAGTACTTGTCTGCCCATTCAGAACTTGCCACTAAAATGCTTGGGTGGATGCTAGCATTGCTAGGTCATTCTGGGTGGCTACTTACTGAAGCTAACGGGAAACATTTTTGTGTGTGTGTGTAATTAATTTCCGTAGCACAAACCTATGCATAGTGTGTTATTTCTATGCCATACATTGTTTCACTGAAAAATATGCCACATTACAGAAGACACATTCCTGAATGTGTGTGAGATCCTGATTAACATGTTTATAAGGAACCTGTAGGGATCTGTGTGCTGTACCTGCTGGCAGTGTCGATGGCTTCCTGATTAGGGGGAGGAATGGTGAAACACACAGATGGCACCATGGCCTCATTTCCTGTGGGACTGATGACCTTCCACTTAGTCCTCTGAGAGTTATCCTCCAATACACACTCCTCTCCTTTGCTGATCGTGATCTGAGAAAGAGAGAAAGATGAAGACAGAAAAAGAAAAGAAAGGGACAGAAAAAGGGATGGAAAAAACACAACGGGTAAGGGAGAGAGGATTTGAAAAATTTAGCAAAAAAGCAGAACTGATGGTCAATGTTGATTAAAAAGTAAAGGGATTCAAAATATTAACCAAAGGATGAGGAATAAAATGTTAATGCTAATGGTCTTCATATGAACTGAATTACATGAAATATGAATTTTGTGGAATAATGCCTAACATATCTTTACAACTGACCTGGCAAAAAAATAATAAATAAATAAATAAATGTCCAAAGCACTCCTCTTGTTCAATTTAATGTGAAATTGCATTTGCCTTTTTAGCCTAACTTTGCCCAGGCTAATATAAAAGCCATAGGCTTTAATAACCCTCAGGGCAGCATAAAATGAAAAGCAAGTAAATAAAACATGTGAGAGCACTTTCTAGTGTCCCACCTCAACTCTCACCATATCCCTTGCACACAGAGAACATTATGCTTCACAATATGTTGTGTATTGGTAGGTAATAATAACTAACAGAGGGTTACCACCTGCTTGTGACTGATAAATATAATGTAATTAAAATGGCATAGCAAGTCAACATGCAACATGCTCCCACCATGGAAAATAGATGATTTATTGGGCTGGGAGAAAAACACCTAACTCTTAATATATATATGCACTATTTCACATCAACAATGTACAGGACGCCTGAGATAAAGCAGAGGTCTCTTGTGTGCAGGGCCAGGCCAGAGAGCAAAGGTCAGAGGAGCAGAACGGTCGGCAATAGTACCTGAGAGTTGGCCTTGCCCTGCCCCGCAGACACACATAAAGAGGAAGGGAGAAGGAGGGGAACAGAGAGAGAAAGAGGGGGTTAAATGGAGGAAAAAAGGAAAAGGAGGAAAATTGGGGGAGGGCAGAGGAAAGGGGGTGGGACGGGGATAGGGAGGGAGAAAAAGATTACTTTTGGGCATTTAGCAGACCTCGCCTGACCGAGACAATATGATCAGGAAAAGAAACAGGGCCATAGCTGGGAGAGTGAATGAGTGTTTGAGTATTCTGCATACAGATAAATGACAGCATCTCATTTCATCATTAACATAGAGCATGTGATGTGTGAATGAAGAGCATCATATATTCAAACTGGAAGATTAGATATGTAGCAGCAGGTCTGTTCATCACTCATAATGTGCCACACCTCCACTTTCTCAGTATTCTTTGCTAACAGCTAAATTGGCAAACATAGGACAGATCTTTTGGTCAATGGCACCTGTACCCCTTTTATACTTGCCTTGAGAGCTCCAGGGTGGTCTATGACTAAGTACGTGAAGATGGTCTCTGGCTAGTGCCCTTAGTGGAGCAGATGATGAAAGCTAAAATACCTTTTTTTCAGGTGGGGTAGGAGTGGGCTACAAATGTATAACTCAGAAAAACTGAATTAGGATCATGTTCATTTTCCAAATGTGATCTTAGCTCAGTTCTTAAGAGCATTAAGAGATCAATGCAGGATTGAGATGTGGAAAGGTAAAGCAAAGCAAATAGGTTGTGATGGTGAGATATCTGGAGCATGTTATACCTCTATTTGTCGGTAGTCACAGATGGCACGGATGGGAGTGGTGGTGCCCAGGTTACTATCTGCACTGCGTGGACGGAGCTGGACTACAGTTTTGGCTCGGCCTACAAGGCTGGCCACTGTGCTGCGGTATTCAATCAATTGTTCTTTCTCCTCCTGAAAAATAAAATATATAAGCAACTCATTCAAGCAGTTAACAATAATAAAAAGTACAGAGTAATTTGATGTTAGTGGTATAATTAATTTATTCTGTGACCAAAAGTGTCTGAACAAATATTGTTCAATAAACTTAATTCAATAAACATTTAAACTCATTAAATTGACTATTTCAAATATTTTTTTTCATTCAGTTTCTGCAAGGTCCCCATAATTGGAATTTCGTCCATTACTTGTTTTTCCATGCTGCAGGTCAAATGAACTGAATGTATACGGGTTATTATTTACTTAGCTTTCATTTTACTAAAATGAATGAGTATGTGGTTTGACACTTCCACGAAACGCTCATGAGGTTTTCATTAGTTCTGACTTTGGGAAGCAGAGGCCGACAGGAAGAGCTAATAACATTACGTTCGCTGCAAAAAATTAAGTGATGATAAATTTGACTGCATATCAGCATGGGGTTGGAGTTCATCAAACCACAGAGGATTTTCAGAGCAACAACGAGGATGAAATTATGACAAATATGCCACAACCTTATTTGAGGCATATCAATTGCTACTTATTAAATCAACTGTGTTGTTTTTTTCTGTCAAATGCATAAATGAAATCACCCCCAGTGAGAGCTAAAAAAAATAGTTTATATCTAACATAAATATTTTAATTAAATAAACTTATGCCTAATTATAAACACAAATTTAAAAAACAAAGGCTTTTGATGATGCTTTTTAAAGTTAACTATGAGCTAATGCAACAATTCTAGAACTATTCTTTTCTTAATGTTACATTTTGTTTTTAAAGAAAAAACAACAACATATCTATCAATAAAAACAGACATTTTAACTGGAAGTAGTAGTAATAATAGTATTAAATACAGTACATTTTTTAAAATTTAAAATGCAGCTATGTGATTAATAGTCAGTGTTGGTGGATCACTAGGAACCTCCTAATGGCCAGGGATATTTTAAAAATAAATAAAAAATCAAATTAAGAAGATAATCCATCCCAGATTCTATCTAATTTTTAATGCATTCATGTCCTTATTGAACTCTCCAGACTGGGTCTCTCTTCCATATGTCCAAAGAGGATATGCCCATCGCTCTGCCTACTCTAGTGCAATTCCTTTCTCATAGTGCCATCTGTCATATATGAGGACACTCACCTCCTGTGCACTCATTGTGCTCAAATATTCATATTCCTCAAATGAGTACAATCTCCTATGGTCAGCACTATTTCAGCAAATTTATTCAATAAATACAAATAAAATATGTAAAATACATTTAAATCTAAGTTTTTTAAGAAAGAGGGAAGACCCACCATGGAGTCCTGCAGCATGTCTTCCAATCTGCCTAGTCTGCTGTTTTTATCACAGGTGTACTGTCTCTTAATGGTGTCTTGTAACTGACGTAGATAGCTTTCACAGTCCCGTGCATCACTCATAAACTATAAAACAAAAACATGTCATTAAAACCCCAAGTTAAAAATGTAATTCTGAATGACATTCTGTTGAAAATAGACTCTTGACTCAGTACCTGGAAGTAGGCAGTGTTGTCCTTGAGATGCTGCTCCACACATATGCAGAGCTCTTTGATCCACTGCCACTGCGTCTGCAGGGCAGCACTGTAAGCCTGTGATCAGAGGGTCAACAGGTCACGACTGAGTTCCAAATCTGATATCAAACTATGTTTACTGAGGTCAGTGAGTGAAGATTGTTCATACTGGTCAACAGCTCACCTCCACTGTTTGTTTGGCTGGGTGGTTCTCTTGACACAGCTGGTCAGCTGTCTCCTGGAGAGAGTGCATCACTTCCTGTTTTTCCTCCAGCTCTGACCTCATGTCCTATGAGAGAGTAAATCCAAAACAATGCAATGAACAACTACAACTACATTAAAGTCAGCACAAAAGGAAAAATCACCTAATCTAATTTGTAAATACATTTTATTGCTCTTATTGTGAAAGATTCATCCACAACATTCCAAAATCCAATCAACAACAACCAATGCATAGAACCAAGTATTTGCTCTACATTTTTTTTTTTTTTTGATAATCCGTTACACTTGTTCAAAAGGGAAGAAAAGTTTTGTTGCTATTTCTGTTTCATCTCAACCTCAAAGAATCATAAGCATACTTTTGAAACTGAGGGCAAACGATTCATTATTTGAATCTACTTACAGCCCTTAATTATTATTATAATAGAAATGTCTATAGAAAAGATATACGAAAAGGCAAAAGCCATGAACTAAATCATTAAGGGAACATATAGTGGCCGGAGGTAGTATGATGACTACTGCATCTCTCTATAGATTTAGTCTTACAGAATATTGCTCTCTTTTGGCAGCCATGTTGGTATTGCTGTCGCTCCAGTCGAAGGCCAGCTCCTCCTCCTCCCTCTCATTAAGCCAGATCAGCTCCTCAGTGCAGTGGGACACAAAAGCTCGAAGGCTCTCCAGGCAACGCAGTCGCCATGACGAATGTTCCTGCGACAACACAAAACAACATTCATAACATTGGCCATATCACGCGGCCGACCGCTCAGTCTGATGCTTTTCCCGTGGTAAGCAAGGACCCTTGGCGAATTGGCTTCACAGATCTTTTGAACAGCTGTATGTTTTCATGGAGAATTGATTTGGTTAAATTAAGGAGACGTGTGTGGGTGTGGATATATTGTCAAGAGCAGGTGTTTTACAGCAGTCTTATGCATGTCACACTCAAGCATTCAGTATTCTGCTTTTGTAAGGACACATGCTGTCACACCCTGATGAGATTAGAGAACAGTAATAACCATAATACAGTGTTTAATGAACTCAAATACACTCACATATGCCTGCTTATCATAACGCTAAAGCAGAAAAACTCACCAGCAGTTTGCAATATTGGTTCTCCAGCTTGGATAGAGTCTCAGAGTAACTGCTACTTAAATTAGGCGAGACCCTTGACTGGGGGAGGGAGAACATGAGGAAATAAATTACTGCTTGTGAAAAAGTGTGCAGTGTTTATTACATTAGCTCTTGCAGTCTCTTCACACCAGTTCAGAATTGCCAGTTTGGATGTACAGCAGCAAGTTTTAAAATGAAACAATGCATCTCCATAGACTCCTTCACACAAAATCTTTAAGCTATCATGGCCTAGAACCACCCACTTAAATTTGAAGAGACAGTCTAACGCAAGGTGCATTCAAATTTTGTGTGGAATCTGCACAAGAAACTTAATGAACAGAATGGTACATGCTACCTCAATTTCAATTTTTGTAAGAGATCCTTTGATACCAAGGCCTCATAGTTCATGTACCTCATAGTTTCGAGCCTCTTTGAGGCTATTCAGAAGATCTTCCACTGCCGTGTGAATGATGTGGTGGTCTTGCAGGTGCTGATCTACAGAGGGTAGATCAGAACCCCACTCAGCTCGCTCCAGCAGTTCCTGCGTCTCATCCACCCACCCCAGCAGCTCGTAGATGAAGCGCAGACTGCCTTCATCCTCAGAGGAAGACATGGCTACCAGGTCTGCACGAGACATCGGCCGTCTGAGCAGGGATGCCGCAGCTCCCACTGCTCCCAGAAGCGTTTGTGCTCCAAGTGTAGCCAGACGGCCTGAAGAACCCTTCTGACCCGCGTGCTCTCCCAGCAGACCCCCTGTAGAGAAATGACCCTTCCTGTACACACTGGCACACTGCAGGCGCAAAGAGACCAGCTCCTCCTGCAGACATGACACCCTACAAAAGAGAAATGACCTCAGGCTCATAAATGGAAACATAAATCCTGAAAAACATATATTGTGGTTTCTGCAAAAAATATCAAGCAGCCTAACTGATTTCAACTTAATTAATAATATATTTCATAAGCACCGAATCAGAAACATCTCAAATTAATTTTCCTTTCTCTCCTTCTTACCTGAAAACCAGCTGCTCCACCTGGTAGTACTTCTCATCTCTGAGGACCTGCAGGTCAAGGTGAAGCTGTCTGACTAAAGCCTCACAGTCCTGCAGATACATCCCCAATTCATTCTCACACCGTACGGGCTGCCCACTCTCTAGATGAGACATGTCCAGGAAAGACAGAAGAAGATTATGAAGCACAGAACATTTCTGAATGATGAATATCCAAGCAAGAAACTAAGAGAACCTGTCATATGTTCCAAATCCAAGTGAGCTGTTTACATGGTTTTTCTTATACATTCTTTATGGATTATTCTGAGGCAGCACTGCCTGTATCCTTCATGGTAATATTAATCTGTTTTTATTTTATTCAATATTAGTGTGCTATCTAGCTTAGCAGTTAACATCGAAATCTGTTTGAGTTTCCGAAGTTATTCATATTGTCTATGTAATTGCCTTTGTAGACAAAAAACAGCAAGGCAACTCGCTAGGTTTTGGAACAGAGCTTATAAGACAATTCCCACAGAGAGATATTCCCGTACTTACAGCCTGTAAAGTGTTCTTCGCCAATGTGAGTTTCTCCTCACAATCTAGAGCCATGTTCTGGATTTTATTGGCTTTCTGTAGGAGTAGCTCCAACCTAAGGACAAAGTTACATACAAATGACACATCATCAAAAAATGCTTTCAACACAGCTACAATTTGAAATGCGGCAATCGTCTCTTCTAGACGTGGACTCACTAACCTCTCCACAGCCGGCCTCAGTGCTTTCTCTCTCTCCAACATCTCCAGGATCAGTTTTCCCCATTCCTCCTCCAGATCATTAGGGTGTAGCCCTTGAGGCAGCTTAATGCGCCCGAACTCTATCCACGCCTAAACAACATCCACAAACATCAATCATTTTAACATGAAAACAAGCTTTCCTAGCGTTTTTTGAGTTTGTGCATGTGAGGTTCCCTTTATACTGTCAGTCTTCCCCCTCTCCCACATGGCAGCGGTGTGCTCTACATTAACCTGAATCTGTTAATGTGCAGCTCCACTGTGCCTCTTAACAGTGTCGCCTGCATTTAGCTGCAGAATCAAGGTCAGACTCAATCTCTCTCTGTCATTCTCTTTTATCTTCGTAACAGTCTCTCACCTCCAGAAGCTTGTAAAGGTGCTCAATGTGGCTCTTCTCTCTCTCCTTTGCAGGGATCTCTGTTTCTTTGAAATGGACATATTCATTGTAAAGTGCCTAGGGAAGACAAGACTTTTGGTAAACAGCCAAGTAAGGACACATCAAACTGTGATTAGCAATTTAAAGCATTAGAGGTTTGTTCCAGTCACAAAGACTGTTTGAGTGAATATGCTGCCTTGTAAGACACCACTTTTTGGTCATTATTCCAGTCTTCAGAGTGACATGATCTTTCAGAAATCATTCTAATATGCTGATCTAAAACATTTCTTATTATTAGCAATGTTGAAAACATTTGTACTTAATACTATTTTCAATTTTGAAAAATTTGTATTTCATATTTTTGCAGAAACCATGCTACATATATTTTCAGAATTCTTTGAGGAATACAAAGAACAGCATTTACTTGAAATAGAAATCTTTTGTTACATCATAAATGGCATCTTTGATCGGATTAATGTTTCCTTGCCAAATAAAAGTATTAATTTCTTGCTGACCCAAACTGAAAGCCATCCCTTCTTCATGAAATCCAGCCATGTTCTCTCAGCTTCTTCTTCCCTGGCGTTTCTTACCTTGAGTTCCACAGGATTGTGGGGGAAGCTCCTGTTGGTCATAAGGGCTGTATGTTGTCTGGTCCACTGCAGCAGAGAAGAGAAGCCAGATTGGTACTCTGTCCATCGCTGGTCAACCTCCTGAGCAACAGAAACCACATGAGAGAAAACGAGGAAAAAAATGAAAGACAAATTACATTAAGTACACTAAAGAAAGCAAGGTACGGCTTGAAGAGAGTGAGTGCACTGTGAAGTGAACATACATTAGCTGCAATGCCTTCTCCACCCTCCGGGATCTTGGGGAAAGCATCGTAGATAGAGGAGACATACGTGATAACAGATTTCTCGTCTGGTAACGGCACATCAACATCTAATATAGAGAGAGGATTAAAAAAAAAAAAAGAATGATGATCTAAGACAAATAGAGTTCAGCACATAATAATTCCTGTATGCAGAATGGATGAAAATTAAGAAACCGATAAGACACCAATGTTACCTTCAGCATCTAGAAGTCGTGTTACCCCTAACGACTCTGCAATCTCAAAGGCCTGTTCCAGGTTCTCACGGTTACTCTGTTGCGCAACCACTTCCATGTCAATCAGGTCTGGCCTAAAAATCACAATGTCATGAGATCTTGATTGTTGATGTGCATCTATCCTTTTAAAATGAGCACTCATTATGCTTAAATGTGTTTGTGTGTGAACCTGTATCTGTGCAGAAGAGCATTGAACAAGCGTCCATCGCTCCAGCTGGAGGAGAAATTGGTACAACGGAGACCACGATAGCCCTCTGTGGCCTGTTGACTCCATAGCAGCAGCTTCTCTTTCGCAGTAAGGTCACCTGACTCACCGCTCACATAGATCTCAGAAATCTGGTAAATAAAAAGATCTTATATTGTACCTGAAGTTCATCAAATGTTTTTTTATGTAAAGGGAAACTGACCTCATACTTCCACTAAAAAGTTCAAGTTTAAGCTTCTTTGCATTTTGTATATTTTTATTTTTAGGTGTTGTATTTGTATTTAAAGTGAGAGTGAGCTAGGGCTTGGACATTAAACTTATATTTTTCTTTTTCATTCACTTCCTCTTCCTCTTGACAAAGGGAGTCAGTATCCGCAGTATCTGTCTGTGCCAGGCTCTAATCTGTATTCCTTCGTCATTCCTCTCATATGCTGCTCTTCACATCCCTGCCTGTTTCTTTTCTTGCCTTGCTAGCAAAGAACACTTTAAATCCTGGCATGAATGCAGACAGTTCTGAGAGTATAGACAGACATAAGAGTAAATCAATCTTCACAAAGTCAATGCAGGCCAAGATTAGCTTGAGCAAATTTGGTGACATACAGAAACAGAGCAGTAACTGTCCTACCCTGAGCCTCTTACTCTAAAGATGATTAGAAGGTGAGGTCAGACAGATTTCTAACTATACTTCAATCAACCAGGCTCTGAGCCATAAAAATGCACCCAAACATTGCCTTTTCTTTTGGTATCACCATCAAACATGTTTTCCAGACAAGAAAGCTTGAGTCGAATCAGTCTCAAGATGAATCGTCCATGACAGCAGAGATAAATCTGGGTGATGACACGCTGTGTTGTCATAAAAAACAGCAGACAGGTCATACTGACACGCTGGTATTTCCATTAGAGTGCAGATGACTTCATTATGTGACCTTATAATAGAGAAAGGACAGTCGTGCTTTGTGATAAGCTGCAACCCTCAAATAGTCTAATTACATCACAGTTAGCACTGAGCATGTTACTAGCAGATGAACACAAGCCAATGTGCACTGTAACAATTTAAAGTAGTGTGAGCATATAGGAGAGTGAAGGAAGTGCTACAATTAGCAACGTAAAAGGGCATTTGATGATGAAACAATGGTAAGTGATATACAGTATAAGAAATCAAACAAAACATATAAAAAAATATAAAAATGCAGAACAGCACAGCATATGTAATATAACATTGCAAAAACACAAAAAATAAAATGCAAAACTGAACAATAACAATTCTAAAATCAACAGTTCTACCAGTTCAACACATTAAAAAAAATTAAAAAAAGTTCTGTCATGAAACTAGCGCTGACCGATAAGCTCTAACTCAATCTAATATAATCAAATCATTATTCACATGGCGCAGCTGGTTGGTTTCTTTTCACATCAGCAGCCAGTAAACCTGCTGCTCAACATTCAAATACTTTGCTAGTGCTTGCTGTTGCAGTACACTTCAGAAACCCTCCACCTTCCCCAGCTCCACCTGTATAGATCTTCTACAGAGTAATTTCATGTATGTTATACAGTATATGCTCACAGCAGCATGTCTGTGGATATATTGGTAGTAGCAATTCTCGGTATTTGCTACATGCAAGACCAAACGCATTAACATTGCCATGTATATTACCATGTTAAACTCTCTGAGAGTTGTCATGACAGAAATAATGCAATGCTATGTAATAGAAAGAAAGGGAAGCAAAAATGCAGATCGCAAACATTTCAGATCGCAAACATGCTAAACTCTCTGAGAGTTGTCATGACAGACAACAGAAAGATTGTAGGCATGAGTAATGTGCATATCAAATCAATCTTTTTAAATATGTTAATCTATATGTGTGTTTTTATGTATGTATATATATGGATTGTGTGTGTGTGTGTGTGTTTGTGTGTGTGTGTGTGTGTTTGTGTACTAACCCCAATAGAAGACCGTTTGCTCTATGGCAAGAGATCATTGAGACTGTAACACTCAACCATTAACTGTTTGATGTGCATTTCTGGGTGTGTGCATGCTGGCTTGGTTTTCCACATTAATGCTGCATTTCTGATACACTGGCAGGAATATAGCTAGGTGGACATCACTGAAGCAGCATGCACAGTCATGGCTTGAATATGCTTAAGATTGAGCATTTAATAAACCAAGTGCAGCTATCACACTGCTGGAATGTCTGTAACGAGGCCATGAAATCCCTCTCCACCAGCCATAAATCTTAACTGTGCAGGTGGAGCACTAGGCAAGGGAGGGCAGGCAACAGATACAAATATACAACAAATCACACTGGTGCAGAGAGAAAAAAGATGAACAGCTGACAAAATGTCTGTGAACATCACTTGTGATCATGTTTTTGGCACTGCCAGGCAGTTTTACTCAAATACAGAACCTAGAGCATCATGAATAACAAGAAAGAGAGTGGGTGGTATGAGGGAAGGACAATAATGAGGAATGGAGGGAAGGGAAGGAGGCAGACAGTGAGAGATGGTCTGGGCAGTACTGATTAAGCTCCTGGAAGAGGTTCAGGAAGGATTTGCTATTTTCTATGCACAGCTGATTGGCTGAGAGAAAAAAGCCACACGAGAGATAGTAGTGTAGAAATAGAAGTGCAAAACACACAAACACCTATTCCCCCAATCCACACCCAAGCCTTGTCAGCTTTAATCGCTACCCATTAATTCTACAAAAGCCATATGAAGGCGCTTTAGGAAGACAGAGAGAAAAGAATCTGACCTGGGTGGAGGGCTGAGCCGGTATCTCTTGGGGGGAGATGGGACTCTCAAGCACAGAAGAATCAAGCACATCAGAGGAACTCCCCCAATCAGTCTGAACAGCACCTCCTGTCTCGGGCGAGGTGAGAGGCACATCGCTAGCATAACCTGAAGATTGAAGGTCTTGTAGTGGGGGGTCAAAACCTTCAGCTACTTGAGCAGAGTTGTCCAATAGGAACTCTTTCCCTTTTTTTCCCCGAGCTGCAGCTGTTGCTGGTTTGGCAGAGTAGTTCTTTCCGGGTGGTCGCCCTTGAGTTGTGGACACTTGTATTTTCATAGTGCCTCCAGTAACAGGAGATGCAGCTGGAGGTCCAGAATGGACCTCAAGTTCTTTGTCACGCCAGACGGGCGACCCATAGTCCCTTGGATAGACAGTTCGGACCACACAAAGTTGCCCTTCAAACTCACGAATGTGAACAACTCCCTTCTTCTCAGTTTCTGAGGGCTCACTGAACATCAGTTCACTCTGCCCATGCACATCTCCTCCTTCCTTCTCTACTTCCAGGTCACCACGTTTGGAGCGTAAAAGACAGGGTTTCTCTAACACCCCCTGAACTCGCTCTCGAACCTTACAGACTCTTCCTCCTCCAGGTGTTGTGTTGCCTTGATCTAATTCAGCATGAGACTCTTTGCAGAGTCCCTCTACCTCAAACTGGCGAAGTGCCCCCAGCCAAGCTGGACTGGGATCTGGGGAAAGAATAGCCAGCTTGCTGCCACGCAATGTCCCTGTGCTTCCAAAAATTGGGGCCATACCAGGAACAAGGACAACATTGGTGGGTGTATCAGTTTCAGTAGTTATTTGTCCAGATACCAATTTGCTTGAATCAGGGCCTCTTGTCGTAGACTCCTCCGTAACTTCAACGCTTCCACAGTCCTTCTCTTCAAGGATGTGGCTTCTCTTGTCCTCCCCTTCGGCACCTTTTAACTTCTGTTTGGCCTTTCGTTTTCGTCTAAAGCGAAGTTTTCTTTTGGGTGATAGTGGTGCAGCACCACCTGGTCCAGCATCCCTGGGTTGTTTCACACAACCAAGGGAGCTCCCCATATCTCATAGAGACGGAGTAAAAATTAATATGAGCCAAAAGGAAAAATGTCCACAATGGGATTGAAACAGTCAGCCTGAGTCAGCTGGTAAGGTAAGTTAAAGAGTTATTGACTCATCTGGAGTGAAAATCATGAAAAAAAGTATTAACCATGACAAGAGGGATTGGTACAAGGTGAGGTTCTCCCAGGACATCATGTCTCAACTTTAATCTGTACAGCAGTCATACCTCCTGTTGCTTAGTCTTCTCGTTCTGATGTTGTTCAGGCAATGTTACGGTTAACCTAAACCAAATACCACTTAAGGTCCTAGTAAGCTCTAGGACATGATGCTGAATATAGGTTACTGTCCTTTATAAAATATTAAATAACTACGGGCAAGGCTTTTGAAGTTTTTTTCACTCTCTCATGATGCAGAGATGGTGCAGCACTAACTGAAGAAAAACTGGTGCCTTTTAGCCCATTTCACAAGTTATGTGTTAAACAGCAAGCCATTTTTCACAGTACTCGGAGACACACTATTATAGAAGACACTATAGATATTTCTCAAGATGAGAACCGCAATAAAACTGCACTGCACACATACAAAGCCATACTCCTGTGAGCACAAATGCACATGCTCAAAATCTCTGCATCAGGATGTATAATTAGGATGCACTAATCATCAGCTTCTACATGAATAAAACTGGAGAAAACCATGTCTGAACACGTATTCATGTGTGTACAGTAAGATGCCTAGAAACACTTGCTTCTCTGAATACCTTAAGTACACATTATTGATCACTGCAGTCCGTCATGCTTGCATCGCGTAGGGTAGCACTGTGGGACGCTTACAGGAAAGCTGTATAATGGGTACCAGATCAGCTGCTAATGGATGAAAGTGCAGAGTCAAGCAGCTCCTCTACAAATTAGTTACAACCCATCAGAACTTAACATCTTTTGTTCCCTTCATTAGACAAGCATATCCAGGCCACGTCAGGTGATGTTTGGTCTTCACGCCTGTAGCTATGTGTGTTTCACATCCCAGGCATGCAAATTCCACTAAAACAAGTATCCAGTCATGAAGAGAAAGAAGCGGAGGGGCTAGGTACTAAACGTCTCGTCACTGCTGCCACTGAAACTTGCATCCCATGCACTGACACCAGCACATTTAAGTCAACAAAGAGGACATTGACTACCATGAGTGAAGACCTCACCTCCAGCCAGCAAAATTCAACAATCACCTTCCCCCTGCTGACATGACTGGTTACAGATGTGGTTTAGCACATAGTCCACTCCCATATATGATGTAGACACAGTTTCAAACCATCCTGTCTTCCTTGTTCTGCCACTAATCAGTGTATGTCCACAGATTGGGGTGAGCCGATGAGAGAAAGAGTGATAGCTGACAAGGTGCCGCTCCCTGATACTGTCGGCTTCTCTGGCTGTGGAATCTAATTAGAACGCCGCCAGGATAGGGCTGGGCTCAGCAGTTGAACCATGGCTGGAAGAGGAAAAGTGGGAAATCCAGAGGAATCCTCCCCCAACCAGGAGCCGCACTGCTGGCCTCGGAGAAGAGTGGTTGCCCCAGTGTTGAAAAAAGCGCAGCTCCATCAGTCAAGCATGGCGAAATTGATCCGATTGATACGGTGTTCTCCTTTGCACAACCTGGGTGCAAATTAAAATGTGTGACTTACATGTGTGCGTCTGCAGGGTTCAGCGATCCCGATTCTGAGATTGAAAGCATATGAGTCGCTGTATATGTGATGTGCTTCAAGAGGCCTGCAGGGGAGAGAGGAAGCCAGGGGCTCCAGTAATAGCTCAGTTCTCAGTTGCTGGGTAGCTCCTCTGCTCTCACTGGTAGGCACCAGCGGAAAAAAGAGCTTCATCTCCAGTCTGCTGCAGCCTCACTGAATACGCTGCTGCTGCTTTAGCTTTCTCCTCCTCCCTTTTCTCTCCTCCTATCCACGTGCTCATCCCTCCCTCCCTCCCTCCCTACTCTGATGCCTGGTGAGCTCAGAGCTCAGCATGCACGCACATATGCACACCAATCAAATAGCCTTTAATTGGTTGGCAGCCTGAGACTACAAGAAAACAATGAACCTGAAATAACTGTTGCCCCTTAACATACACGTTATTTCACAGCTAACATTATTGCCTCTCCTCTCCAACATTTACATAAATATATATAAATATTAACACTCCAACCATAAGACATTTTGACAGAGATGAACAAGGGACAATTCAGAAATAGTGGATTTACCATTAACTGGTCTAAAGAACATGATAAATCTATAAAGAGTTAGGGGATGCAGATAAAAGATCTTACCAACTGTAAAGATGCATTCACATTATTTAAATTCTAAAGAAATTTTGCATGCTGTTGTTCAATAATGCACATTTGCATGACCCAATGCTTAATCTGTACGGGGAAATCAATCCCCCTCGCATGGATTCCTACTGAAATTACTGGATTTTGTCAGCGGAAATTCAGCAAATAACAGTAAATGTGAACACACTTTGTAGATATGAAGATGAAGATATCCCTTTTCTGTAGACACTGCTACACAAAATACAGCACTGTGATGGTATTTAGTCATGTGATCAGAAGCAGCATAAATGAGCAAGATTGCAAAGGAAAGTGATGAATTAACAAGCAATAAATCAATCAGAAATGTGATGTGATATGATAATCAGCCAGCTGAGGCCACTTTTTGTTTTTGTTTTTTTGAATCAGCCTAATTGTCATGTATCAAGAGTCTCCTGTACTGTAACTGAGATGGGGTAAATTTCTGTTTACTGACAGAGACCGGCACACATTTATCAGCTTTATCCTGCAGATAGAGAGCATAAGATTTCAGCACACTACAATCTTTGCCAAATGACCCAGCTGGCCAGACAACCACAACTTTTATGTGACTAACATATTAGCCAATCAGATAAGTTCTTTTTGTGACAGAGACAGCTGGCGCAAATTCAGCCTAGGCTAATACAGTGAAGCTTGATTGGTATTTTCCCACAGGATCCTAAATACAAACATATATGAGGGTATACAAAATAATTTCTAAAGGCTGCTGTTAGCCTAAATAACAGCGGTGGTTTCAATACAGAGGAAAGTGTCCCAGATTGAGTGTGGGGGAGGTTAGATCGCTAGTCTCTCTTGGCTGTCTGAAGTGAATGTAAAGTATGCATCAAAATGGCACTTACAGGAGTGGTTTCGAATGGTTCTACTGACAAACAGCAACTCCTAATGGCTCCTAATGTGCCTCTGCTGAAATGATTAAATTGGATGTTTCCGTAAATGAGTCATGCTAAGTTATATTGTGCTTTAGTAATTTTGGCTGCAAGACATTACAAATCATGCCATGTTACTGTACACCTTTGGAAGTGGACCAACTTGAACTTAAAAGAGTTTACAATGACAAGAGTAAACTTGTTCATCACAACAATAACATTATGCGCTTCTATAGTGGTCTACCATCCAGCCGTTTATTCCTCCTTCCAATATATTTTTGGTTGACAGCAAATAACAAAGCTAATGTTGAAATGTTTAACCAAATCAAATTCTCTGTACTGTCTTAGTGTCAGTGGCATGCTCTGCTTTGTGTACTGTTGTCTCATTTCCATTGTTTCATAATTAAGCAATGTTAAGTATTGCAATTAAGTATGCAAGTTTTAAAAGCCCCATTCCTTGTTTTTTTTTTGCATCTGTTCATCCCTGTGCACAATTAATAAAATGTTTTAGTGTTGTCCCAGAGACACAGCAAGTAGTTTACAAGTACTTATTTGTGTGCCAGTGGCCTGCTCTGTTCTGAAGGAACTGCAATAATCTCTTCAATTACTGTAATTTGTCTAGATAATTGATAGTTTTTACAAATCTCAGATCTCTAGTTATTGTTAGAATATACTGGATGTAAAAATATCAGATTCAAGCACTGTGGAGAAAAAAAAAAACACATAAGTGGTTGCATTTCTAAATCTAAAATCTCTCTAAATCAGTTTTTTTATTATTATTATTATTAATTGCTATTTCATGAGGCCTATGCTTCCTCCACTATTTTCTGCTGAATCATGCTGATTGAAGAATGCTTTGGGGTCATACTTAACACAATCACCTTGGCAACCAGCTGCATGTCACCTTGTGATGTCACTGCTCTGTTGATAATAACAGTGTCCTCTGCTGGACGAGCATGGGAAATGCAGCTAGTATGCAGTAAATGATAACTATAGATTTTAAATAACATTTAATAGAACACTCTTAATAAGCAGAAAGTAAATTATCATAACAGTTTTATTATTTTTGATAAGAGCTAGTCTTTATTAAATTAGCACTGTGGCCTTTTCTCATAGCCGATAGGTGACTAATGTTATGTTCAGAATGAAATTGGCTACAACTGTATACTGTACATAGCATGCAATTTTTCAAATGCATGATATACTATGTTTGCTAAAACATGAAGACTACAATCAAAGAATATAGTACTGCATACAATGCATTTGACACGAATGAATGGAAACAGTAACTACAGTGATTTGAATATATCTTTCTTGAGTCATTATTTGATCAAAGTGCCAAAATTTTAAGCTTTCTACACAAATTTGGATAAAAAAAAAAATGGAGCAAGGGTGAAAATATCTTTTTATTGCTTCGGATTAACTAACATGCAGCAAATGGGATTTCAATTCTACCATCCAGCAGCGCAGTATCCATCCAACAGACCTTACTTCTCTAGTTTGACCCATAAGTATACTGTAGAAAACTGAAGGCTGGCATTGCCTGTCTAGAATTGTCTGCAACCTCTGACCATTCTGCAAAACAGGTAAACTGCAGTGCCTTTTGCATTAAAGCACCATATAAACCATTCCCTAAGCATATTCAAAGTCTGAGTTTAGGATTGTACTCTATCCATCACATTCTCCTCATGAACCATTCCCTCTTGAGTTCTCTTATTCTTGCCATGGGAAAATCCTTGTTGCTCAAACTGACAGCTGCGGACATGAGAGGCTGGTAAACAGAGTCACCTCTAACTCTGGCATGCTGTGTTAAACACTGGATATTCAAGTAGGACACAGCTGTGACTAAGGTGAGCTTACCTGGAAGTGAAGGATGATGGTCCAGATCAGTCCCAGTGTCAGCTTTGGGTTCCCATCTGTGATGTCATCATTGCGTATATTCACTAATTTGACCTGCATTAAAGCAACAGAAGACTCTCATTAGCGGGAAGTACCTGAATGAGTTGAAGGTATAATTTGGTGTAAAGGTGTCAAATAAAGTGTCTGACTGCCCCAAAAAAAAACACTATAACATTACTTGAATCTGCCAAAAATGCCTAGGGACTAAACAAGTGAAAACTGTCAATGTAATGTAATTTCAGGACAGCTTTGTCGTTTGTTGTCCTCTTATGCTTACAGCTGTCAGAAGCTATGTACTGTGTACTGGGAGAAGGGTGCAGGTTGGCATTTTGTCTGGTTCAGGGACCCTGGGCTGGGGTGACAACAGAGAGGGGATTGGACAGACTTATATGGGGCAGAACACATCTATCAACTCCAGGTCATGTTATCATGTTATCAAAGACGTCCCAAGCATTCATCTAGTATTCACTTCCCCTAAATGTGCATTACATTAGTTTATTAGTGATGGTAACTAGCCTCAACACTAAAGGGGACACGTCCTCCCCAATATTCAGAATAGTATTTGAGCCCCAAAATCTTATTTCAGCCATCCCAATCTTGAATATTTGGTTACATCCTTGCATTTATAAATAAAGAGCTGACAATCTGTAAAAAGCGACTGGTGATTGTTTCTGAGAGTGAGAATGCGTAAGTGTAGACATTCATACCTGTCTCTGCTTAAGGAAGTCTAAGGCGATCTGCACATTCTGGAGTTGGTGAAATCGCATGCGACCCTTTTCCCTGGGCTATTGAAGACAGGAAGAGAGTGAGAGAGAAACAGAGAGAGAATGCAGATGAGTGCACTGATAGGGCAAACTGAAGGTCTGTGTGAAAACAGGTTTGCTTCATTAGCACAAGCCTGAAAGCAGCAAAAGCAGCACACTGCAAAATAACACAAGACCCTCTCAGGATCATCAGTAATTCATAATCCTGTCTCAGAGTCACAGGGAATAGTTAGCATACTGTGAAAATGTCACCATTAGCAAACCATTCAAACAGCAAATCTAAATAATCATTGTATCTCACACACTCTGCCTTACCTGCTAACACCTCTCTGCTAGTGGGTGACCAATAGCAATATCTACCATGCAGGGTAGTAAATGGCCGATATAGTACCAATATACACTACCATCCAAAAGTCTAGGGCTGGTAAGATTTGTAAAGTAAGGCTGCATTTGTTAACAGAAAAACACTATTTCTGTGATGCAAAGCTGAATTTTCAGCAGCCATTACTCAAGCCTTCAGTGTCACACAATCCTTCAGATATCAGTGTAAGATTCTGATTTGGTGCTGCTTATTATTATCAATGTTGAAAACATTTGTGCTGCTTCATATTTTGTGGAATAGATAGTTAAAAAGAACAGAATTTATTTGAAATAGATATTTTCTTTAAATTTATTTAGTGTTACATTTAATCAATTTAATTTATTGTTGCTGAATAAAATAATTGATTAAAAAAATCTTACTGACCACAAACCTTTGAACAGTAAGCTGTATATTACAATTTTACAATATTACAATTAAGATGAACCAAAATTTCCTCAGGTTTGAAACCAGAAAATATCTATTGACAAGGCTGAAAGGTCAAATTTGACTTTTTAATATATTTATCAGCCAGGCATGGCCAATAATCTAAACAGCCAAATATCATCCAGTTGACTGGCCTGTCCAATATATCGGTCTATCACTACTCTCTACTGAGGTCATGTAGCAGACTCGCACACCCTTACATGCAAAGCATGCTCACTATCACCCGCAAATACAGCAGCGTGTACAGCAAACCTACAAACAGGTGACCAGAAAACCCCCACAATAGGGCAAATGTGTCAAAGTCATCAGATTCAATGTGAGCATGTGACGTGAGCGTTGCCAGTACTGAAGTGAAGTGTATATAAAATGTGTACACAAGGCGAGCTCTCTCACACACCTAAATGTAATAAATCAAATTATGTCTGGCATCATGAATTTTGAATTGGCGTATTAGACATTGCCATCTGCATATTCACGAAATTGGCCTGTCTTTTGAGTCCGCGCCATGCAGTGTAGAGAGCTGACTATGTGTCTGTTTGTTTCAGTAGGGGGAGGGGAGAGGTCACACATACTCCCTGAGCTCCATCCTCCTCATCCTCAACACCCAGCTGGATGAGTGGGGGTGCGCGTGACACAGACGTTCTCCGCAGAGTTGACGTGCCCTTGTGCTGATGACATGATGGGTCACAGAAAAATTGTGATGATGAAATGATTGTTGAAGGGCTGATATATGTAAAAAGGATGAAGACAAAAACAATGTTGAAGGGCTGATATATGTAGATAGAGGAAGAGAGTGAAGCTAAACAAAAACAACAAATAATAAGTGCAAAATCAAAATGTATATATATATATATATATATATATGAAAGATTTTTATATATATATATATAAAAATATATATATATTAAAAAAAAAAGATGAGGTGAAAGAAAGATGTTTTTATCCCCACCGGGGATAAAATGGATAGACCAGAAGGGGAATCCCCCCATCCCCCCCAGAGATAGAGCAGTTGTAGAGGGCAGGTGGTGTGTCAGCACTCTGTCTCTGTTAATCCACCTGTCAGTCAGTCTGCCCCAGTGCATCATGGTCCTCAGCCATCAGAGTGGGCAAGATTGAGCGCAGAAATAATGCACTAATGCAGATGTCATTACAACACATTGCAGTACATATCAGACTGCTGCAAGGCCTGTATCTGCATTCGGCAACATCAGCCACAAGCCAGGACACTTAACGATATCAGCCTAACCCCCAGATCAACTAAGGCCTGATTATATATATTATATATATATATATATATCTAGATTTTTTTTCCTTATTTTGTAGTATTGTAAATAGAAATTGATTTTTTTGTGTGAGGTTGAATAGAAGTTGTAATTTTTAAGTGATTTTGTCAAGGGCAGGTGGTGTGATAAGCCATGTGACATGTGAACCGCATTATGGAAAATAAAGCAGATCCTCATCTCTGCCCCATGAATTGCCCAAGAGAATTGCATAAAGCATTGGAATCAAATTTGTGTACACCCTTATGTATAACCTGTGTGTGTTAAGGTAATGGTAGTTAATTTCTCACCAATGTGACGCCAGACAGCACCTCAAGCAGGGAAATCAGATTATGCCCATCCCTTAGATCCTCATACAGGTCTGTGATGTGCTTCCGCACCTGAAGAGAAAGAGAGAGAAATACAGTTAGAGTGAGAGAGCTGAATTCATTAGTCATTAGAGGCCTTTGTGTGTTTTTATTATATGCAATGGTGTAACTTTTTCAATAGGGTTTGTGCTAGAATTACCATGTTTGGTTACAGGCTTTACTTTAGACATCAAACTGTATTAAAAGGACAATTAGAAACCAAATTTTATTTATTTTTTATTTTGGTTGGTTGCGACCCATTAACAAAAGCTGTTTGGATAAAATAGTAAATTAGTTTCATCTAGAGACAGCTGCAGTGCACTAACTCTAACCAGCAGAGGACGCCAGATTCATAGAGATCTACCAGTAAACTGGCAACAAGAAAAACATGGAGGATCTTCAAGTTCTGTATTTAAGTGCATGTGTGTGTGTGTGTGTGGATTCAGAGATCCTAAACTGTACACAGAAGATCCAACACAGCTGCCTCCCCATAGGGCCACAGGAGAACCATCTGCTGAGTATAAAAGAACATCCTGACAACTGTGACTCTCACTATCCTCTCCTTCCCTCCTTTTATTTAACTTGATTCAGAAAAAAAAAAAAAAACACTATATATGATATACTGCTCAAATGTATGGGGTCAGTACTACTTAAGAAATTAATACTTTTATTCAGCAAGAATGCATTTAATTGATAAAAAGTGACAGTAAAGACATTTAAAATGTTACAAAAATATTTATATTTCAAATAAATGCATAAATTAAATAAATTACATTTTAAAATATTTTATATACATTATATTTTTTTTTAACGTATTATATTTTTTCCATTACTAATTATATTAATTTGAGTGAAAAGCTGAACTAAAAAAAGATGAATGGAAGTTTGAAGCTAGCAGTGTTTGTGTAAAAACTAAATCATGTCAGCATGATTTGAGAAGATTCAAAGAGCATCTTGTACTTCAGTGCAAACAAGAACATCTGGCAGTCTGTATCAGTCTGTACATCTAATCACATGATCAATGACACTAATATTGTGTTCCCATACTCCCTGAACACAATGTTATAATTTCTTTCCACCTCTGTCTCTCTCATGTCATTTCAGTGTTTATCACTGGTGCATTATCAGGGGATGCCCTGTTGCCACTGACAGAGAGAATAACAAACTATACTTGGACACTGGAGTAATACACAAGTGGTAGAGTATTAAATAATACAATGTGTCACACTCAAATGCTTCCTCCCTCTGTAGTCAGCAGTCATTCCTGTAGACAGATACATTGTGCAACATAGACCAGTTTAACATTTTTGTGTCTAGGAGTGTGTAAAGGACAAACAAACAGACGTGACACAATCTACACACTGCTTTCAGTCAATGTAACATTGCCTGATGGGAACAACATACCTGTTCACCTGCCAGAAATAGAGAGAGATGTGTAAACACAACACTGACAGGTATCATCACCTACTGTCGCCTGCCATTAGAGTCTGTCGTCTCTAATACAATATAAAGAGGTCCCAAAAGGGTCACAGAGGTCTAGTATACATAACTCACTACTTGTAAAGTCTAACATTAGAGCAGCACTGTGCAAACAAACCTATCTCATTTCCTGTGATCTGACCTACATTACAGCATACCGGCAGAGTCATGATGCCACTACCTCTAACCCTCATAACTCTGGCCCTTCTGCGGTTGGTCATCTGCCCTGCCCTCGAAATACCCAACATTCTTTGCTCTCATGATCGGTAGTCAGTGGGGCAGGAGTTATAGAGGATTACCAGATTCACAAATATAGTTCTGCAGCGTGACAACATGCTGAACATCTTTGGACAAAATGCTGTGGAGATACCTTTGTCATTGTGTTTTTATTAAACCAATAACAGTGTCTGTACAATCGCTGACATGCAGGACCTGCTGCAAGTGTCCTAGTCTCTGAGTCTTGTGTGTAAGTGTGAACGTGTGAGCGTGCCGTGTGTTCAGCAGGACTGAAGCCCAGTGGCCAGCAGGCCTCATCATTGTGCAGTGCAGCAGAAAAGATGAAAATATCCCGGCGTGCTGGACTTTACCTTTATGAGATGTTTGTTGACCCATTTTGTGAAAGTTTTCTTCTGAACCCTGTCTCGTTCATCTGTGAAAAAAGAGATAGAAGAGGAAACAGCAGAAAAAGACAGATAGGGAGAGGCGAGAAGGGGGCGGGGGGGATTGGGTTAATTATGTAACACATGAAGAGGACTAAAGCATCATGCTGTGTATTATTTACAAGAGTCCCTCCAGTCTTGCTTTAAATAGCCAGAATTCAAACACAGACCATAAAATGCAAAATCATGTATTTTAATGAACAATACATTAACATAAATAATACATTTTACCTGTGGTCACATGATTTAATAGAAATACAAATTGTAAATACACTACCATTCAAAAGTTTGGGTTTGTAAGATTTAATTAATTTATAATTTTATTGTATTTATTGAATTATACTTTTATTTATTTATTTATTTTTAAGCTTTAAATTGATAAAAAGTGATAGTATTTCAAATAAATCCTCCCTTTTTTTTTTAAATAAATTTTCCATTCAAAGAATCTTGGAATATGTATTATGGTTTCCATAAAAATATTAAGCAGCACAACTGTTTTCAACATTGATAATAATAAGAATGTTTAATAGTAAGAATTGATAATAATGTTTCTTCAACATCAAATCAGTATATTAGAATTATTTCTGAAGAATCATGCGACACTGAAGACTGGAGTAATAGCTGCTGAAAATTCAGCTTTGCCATCACAAAAATAAATAACATTTTAAAATATTAAAATAGAAAACACATTTTAAATTGTTAAAACATTTCATAATATTGCAGTTTTTATTGTAATTTTATTTAATAAATAAGCCTTGGTGAGCATGTTTTACGGACTCCAAACTTTTGATCTTGAACAGTAGTGTGTGTATGTGTGTGTGTGTGTGTGTGTGTGTGTGTGTTGTTATTTTCACAGAAAATACAGTTTAAAATACAATGACATGCTATTTTTTTCCTGGCATTTTTAAAACATCCATGCTTTTATTTATTTATTTATTTTTGTATAAAGCCTTTTGTAAAGTGATATTAAACCCACAATATTAAAAAATTAAATTGGCAGGCAAAACATATATCTGTAGCTACATTAGCAGAGGTTTGGTAAAAGTGGAAACTAGGCTGAAAGTTTTTAAAAAAAAGACCAGTTAATAGGTTCATTACTGTAGTTCCCTGACCTACATTCTCCACAACTTACTATAACAAGTAGGAGGCTGTCAAAGTCACACATGAATACATGCTCAGAACACCATGACAAGAGCATGTTCAGTATCATACCACACTGTATATACCCAGAAATGCACAAACATGTTGAATGCTATTTAATTCAGTACATTTAGTAGAGATCAAAGTTGACATATTACAGTCCTGATCTGACACCTGATGCCCCGGATGTTATTATGTTCAAACACATAGCAAACAATGAATTATGGGTAGGAAGTTTTGAACTGAGACAAGGTATTCTGTTTTGTCCGTTATTCTGAACATGCCAGACTAGTGACGCAACCAAGCACAGAATAGAAATTGATCACACAACCCTGCTGTTCTATGAGTTCATTACACTCCTGCTTTATCTGCCTCTTTCTTTTATCCTCTTACAGTGAGGCTACAGTTGATGTGGTTGCTATGGTGACAAAGCAATACTAAGCAACCGTGTGGTGCAGACGGCCCACTTCCTCCGATAAGCACACGAAGAACATCCCACTCTCAAATTCACAATATATATGCACGTATAAATTATATATATGATTAAAAAAAAAAAGTTATATGATATGTTAATGTTATCTTTCTAAAATAATTTTTTATTTTCTTTTTTTTGAATAACAACATGTGAGTTCTCTACTAGCGTGGGAACTCAGTCTGACTTTTGAACAGAAATTAACAGTTTAATGAGTACCGTGAACACACCTTTTCAGCTTTTCACATATCTCACACACCCACTTTTGCATTGTGAATCTGATTCAGACACACCCACCCACACACACACACAAACACACCATTACAAAAGAAATGTGTGTGTCAAGTTATTTCTTAGAATGACTTATTCCCTTTTATCCACATATCTGTAACTGTCACACAGAGGCGCATTCTCTTGTTCCTCAGTGCATTGAGTCATTGTGTTGGTTCACACACCCTACACTGCGCAAACATGGTACAGAGACTCACACCGTCATGCTCACACTCATCCACGTGGGGTCGCACACTGATCCAGCATCACGACAATAGTGGACAAACACACATCAGCAAACAACACATCCGCTGACACACAAATCACAGCGTCCATGTGACCAGGTGACGACACACGCACAGGAACACCAATAGAAACTGACCTGCGCAGCACATGAGTGCGTGCAGATATGCATTCAGGCTCCGTTCAGTGCAATATTCAGGCCACATTCTGGTGGTGACTTATTCCTTTTGGTTTCCAGAACGATCTACCTTCCTCTTCGTATTCCTGTCATGTCTCTGAGTGTGGCATTTCACACCTTTAGTCCAAACACACTCCACTCTCTCATTCAGAGTTGAAAATCAAATCCACACTCGAGGAAAACAGGCAGAGATATTTTCACTTCCTCCTTATCTATCTACAGCTCCCACATTCTTCCTCCTCATTCACCGGTCTTCATGTTTGCTGCCGTATCAAAGTTCAGCTCAAAACATGCAGCTTGGCTCACACGTGCATGTCAAACTCTACAAGAGCTCCTCCTTCACTACTAAATAAGGAGTGACGTTCCACTCCTCCCTCAAATCACTGCCACTCTTGCTCTCTCGGAGGAGAGATGTGTTGTAAATGCAGTAATGAGTGCTGTCCTTTCCACCTCTTGCTTTCAAGCTCTCACGATCCGTGGTTGCTCAGTTTCCTGTGTTTGAATGAAGAACCTTTTGTGCAGCAATCCATCTTCAAGAGTCTCTTTGCAACAAATTTTTTTTAGCAAGCTTAAAAATGACAGATTGTCATGCGAACTTCATAACAACATGGTGAGATGAGCGAGTGTCCCCGGAGGATGATGTTGTTGCCACGCGAACACCTGTCCTGAAGTGCCCACCTTACCTTTACACTGGAAAACACCTTGAGAGAACCAGGTAACGATAACAATGCAAGTTCATTCTAAAGTCCATATCATAAAAAGTCTTGTGATGCAAGCTGACATGGTCCAATCGAGCAATAAACAAGTGAGTGACGAGATGTTGCTTGTTCATTTCCTCTGCAGAGCTCTGCAGAAGTGCATTCAGGAGAGAATGAAAGTGAAAGTGAAAATGAGTGTGCATAGGGGGACTAGGATAGAGAAAATCCTGGGGACTTTAGGGATAAAGGAAAGCAATGGACAAGTCTAGGGCTGCATGATAACAGTTACTCTGCTGAAAAATTATAATCACAATTATTCATTCTTTTTCTTTTAAAATTTCATTAGAGTAATTGTACTTTCATGAAGCACAAATAAAGAAAACGTCAACTCAAGCGCAAGATTTATTTTACCTAATCTCAACATTATGAAAACTGGTAAGAAGCTTCTCTTAAAACTAAAAGAGTGAAATACCTAATATTATTTACAATAATTCCAAATTATGTTAATGGTTTTCTATTGAAACTTTGACTTTGTATTGTAGCACAGATGTATCGTAAATGCATTTAATCAGCAACCCCAATGCAAACAATGTAGTCAAGATTCATGTTTGGATATAACGCAAATATAGATGATTAGGCTTGAATAATCGAAAGAAACATAAATCATTTTCAAAATTAGAAGCAATTATACATGCAGCCCTACTAGTCAGGTAATTCGATCTCCATTTTTCACATTTTCCAGAAACGGGGTGATCACAAACATGAGTCAGCAAAACGAGCAGTGAAGTAACGAGTAAGATGCTTGCATGATGTCATAAAGCTGTGACCAAACACAGAGCTGCAGCCAATCGGCAGACAGACGTGATCTGATATTTGATCCCACGGTGTCCCATTTAAACAGGTCTGTAAATCCCTGCAATGATGCTGGAGGCATGTAGGAAAGACCCTGATTATCCTTTGAGAGTACAATGTACACCTGGCCCGTCACAAATGGTCACACACAATGCCATTACAAAACAGCTTTTCTCATTCCTCTTTCCTAAAGGGATAGAAGGCATGTCATTTCCATTCGTGGTCCATCTACTTATACCATCTTTGTCTCTTCCTCCAGCAGATTTTAAATGAACCCTCTACTTCCGTTTCCTTGTTTCTCATCTGATTTTAATTTGGAGACACTGTTGTTCGGCTGCTCTCTCCTCCTGCAGCCCTCTGAACTATAAATACCAGACAGCTTACACTCCTAATGCTCTCTCTCCTGCCCTCTCTTCTTCGTGGTTATCACGTCTAATCTCTCATCAGGTCCAGTTGGACAGAGCTCCCTCCTCCGTGTGCTCTCTTCTTCCTGTTTTGCAGTTTTCTGAGTCCAGTTTTTCTTCTCTTTCATTCATTTCATTTTTAGATTTGCGTTACTCACTCTCTCTCCCTCCTCATGGTGGCACTCTGAAGCTGGCACAGCTTGTGTCCTCTTCTTCTCACTCCCTCCCTCACGCACTACTTCTGTTCTTTTCCATTTGTGTTTCCACATGAACAACAAGTTCAATCCGTGGGATTCTGGGAAACGGGGATAACGCTGCCCATTTTAAACTGAACATGGGAATGAAAAAAAGAATAAGACCCAGGCTCTTCATATTCTGTCTGTGTATAATCCATGCTGTCTCCCCTCCAGCTAGCCCACTTCATCCGATTAGTCCGATATTACATTTGGCTTCCTTGTGACCACAGTTCTCTAATGAGTGAAAACCTAGTTAGCAAAGTAACATCTACAATAGTGATTGACTGATAAGGGTTATTTTAAATCGTCATGCCGATGTCTAGAGACCATAGATTTTGGTGAAAACATGTTTAACTACAGAGAGAGAGAGAGAGAGAGTGAGAGAAGAAAGAGAGAGAGAGAGAGAGAGAGCTAGCTAGATAGCTAGATAGAAAAAGAGCTAGATAGATAGATTTTTATATTCTATAATATTTTGTAGGACATTTAAAATATTATGACTGGGGTCAGTAGGACATTTAAAAAATAATACTTTTATTCAAACAGCATTTAAATTGATCAAAAGTGACAGTAAAAACATTTATGTTACAAAAGGTTTTAATTTCTGAAATATGCTTTTTTTTAAAGCCTTCTATTCATTTAAAAAAGAATAAGACCCAGGCTCTTCATATTCTGTACACTGATAATAATAAATGTTTTCTGAGCAGCGAATCAGCATATTAGAATGATTTCTGAAGGATCATGTGACACTGAAGACTGGAGTAATGATGTTAAAAATTCAGCTTTGCAATCACAGGAATAAATGACATTTTAAAATTAACAAATAAAAAAAAAATAGTTATTTTTTTCTGAAGGATCATGTGACACTGAAGACTGGTAAATAAATCTAAATTATTGAGATTTGTTGAGTATTGGTGATTTAAAGAAATGTAAATGCCAAATATCTTCTGATATTTGGCCACCAATCTGGAGGACCGGCATACTTTTCCATTTACAATACTATGTCATTTACAGCTTGTGTTCCAAGAATATCCAAGATTATTTTGCTTGTATTTAGCATGCAAGTTTGTACTAGTTTTAGTTTAGGCCTACAGATTAAATTTTTCTGACAGCATTTTAATGAAATAACCCCATCACAAACAAATGCTGTTTGTATTAATTATTTATTGTCATATGGCAGAAGAAGTGAAAGCCAAATGTTCCACTCAGGACAATTCCCAGGGATAAAGAGGTGCTAGGACTGTAACATTAAGCCACTGCAGGAGGAGCCAAAGCACTAAGACCCATTAAAACAAAGTCTATTAGTCTTGATGTGTTGTAGCTGAATTCAGACAAGAATTAACCTAAGAGGACACTGGGATTGATGGATAACAGTGGGCAGAATTTGTTTTGGATTTGTGTTCCAAATAAATCACCCAGACTTGAGGTTTACCGCAACTGTATTAACGCGTAACTGAGTACAACAGCAAGGACAAAAGGTGGTTGCTAGTGCAAACCAAACACAGACAGACACATACAAAAGCTAATAACGGAATGTGCCCAACCCCGGCGCTTTACCCACACCCATGTTCTGCTACACTTCCTGCTGTTGCTAATAATAACCTCTGTGGAGCAGTGTTGCATCTCTTTCTCTTTTCAGTCTCTCCACCACATGCGGACCTCGACTGCTAGCATATAAACTACAGAAACAGACCTTGCATGACCCAGAGCTTGCTCACCCTCATACACGTATGCATGGGTGCAAATCATCCAAAAGAACAGCCCCCCGCTCCACTCAGACATTTCAACAGATCAAGCCACATGAGAGTTACATAAGTAACAGATTTGGCCACTTCTATCAATCTCTGTCCTAAGGTTCTCGCGATACCTTATTCACATCTTACAGTATAAACCAGCTAAAGTGTCAAGATATCACACATCCATCATGTTGTCTGGATGAGTTGTTCTTTATATAGGATGAGGCAGGTATTCTGCTGAGTAATAATTCTTTACAGTTTATACAGACACAATGATATCTTTCTGGTCGATTAAACTGATAATTACAGAGAGAAGAATCAGTTTTTAAAATGTTACAAGTAAATTTAGGCATCACAACATTTTAATTTGTAGTATGAAAAATGGATATTAATTTTGAGATTTGCTAAAGATTACATATAACAGTGTTATTAAATTATTAGTGCTTAAATTAAATATAAAAAATATTTGCTAACATGTCAAATATAAACTGATACATATTCAAAAGTTTGGGGTCAAATTTGTTTTTAAAGAAATTAATATTTTTATTCAGCAAGAATGCATAAATTTATCAAAAGTGTCAGTAAAGACATATACTGTATATTCTTACAAAATATTTCAACTTCAAATAAATGCTGCTCTTTAGAACTTTCTATTCATCAAAGAATCCTGATGAATCTTACAAAATATTTCAACTTCATCCTGATGAAAATGACTGTGAATTTTTCTCTTTAGAACTTTCTATTCATCAAAGAATCCTGATGAAAATGTATCACTGTTTCCACACTGTTAAGAAGCACAACTGTTTTCAACAAATGATTTCTATAGGAAATATAGTAACCACTGAAAATTCAGCTTTGCCATCGCAAGAATAATTAGCATTTTAAGACATATTTAAAATAGAAAACAGTTAAAGGGTTAGTTCACCCAAAAATGAAATTCTAAAATAAAATTCTGTCATTAATTACTCTCATATCTCATGGTCCTCATATCGTCCCAAACCCATAAGACTTTCATTCATCTTCAGAACACAAATTAAAATGTTTTTTATAAAATCCAAGAACTTTCTGACTGTCCATAGACAGCAATCCAACTGACACCTTCAAGGCCTAGATAGGTAGTAAAGACATTGTTAAAATTTCTTCTCTTCTGTGTCAGCCTAAGTGCATTCACGAGAGCACCACGTTGCATGCATGTGGCGCTGCTGAGACAGAACCTGCAGTTCTGATGCAGAACCCGGATACACTGCTCCTTGTTTACAAGCAGAGGAAGATGCACACTGTACATAAAATAATCTTCATAAACGCGAATACCAACACAGAAGAGAAGAAATTGTTGAATAAAGACGTTATTTTTGTTTTCTTGAGCACAAAAAGTATTCTCGTAGCTTCATAACATTACAGTTGAACCACTGATGTCACATGAACTATTTTAACGATGTCTTTACTACCTTTCTTCGTTTTGAACGTGGTAGTTCCATTGCTGTCTATGGAGGGTCAGAAAGCTCTCAGATTTCATCGAAAATATCTTTATTTGTGTTGTGAAGATGAACGAAGGGTTTGAAAAGACATGAGGGTGAGTAATTAATGACAGAATTTTTATTTTTGGATGAACTATGCAATTTTTTAAATCGTAATCTCTTTTTTATTTTTTTTATAAATAGCCTAAATGCAGCCCTGCTGAGAATAAGAGACTTCCTTTAAAAACATAAAAAAAAACTGACCCAAATTTTAACATTTTGTTGAAAAAAAAAAAACAACAACTGTAATGTTGGCTCATAACTCATTGTACAAATATATTGTGCATCCCTAATACAACACAGAACATTTACAATACTACTGTTCAAATAATCCTTTGATGCCTCTGGTGAGGTTTGGGTACTGAGATACTATTATGGCACTGGGACACCATGTCACAACACTGTGCCCGCATGGGAACAACACCCCACATCGTCCGCATTTGACTTGATCCTTCCTGACTGAGAGCAATCAGCAATAATGCTCACCAGGACATTCAACATTACCCAGGGCAACCTCTGTCCTTGACCCAAAGCTCTGCAGGCAAAGTCTAAACTAGCCACATGGATGCAAAACACAATTCCCTTACAAAAGTATGTGGCACATGACAGTAAGTTAACTGCATAAATTACAGCTGCAATGTTTACATGTCAAAGACAAACTTTGCAGTGACAGTTTTACGCTGTGTGAGGCTCATGATTATCAGTTCTGTGTGAGAACTTAAAAAGTTTATTACAGCACAGCATGCAACACAAATATAAAAGAACATTAGGAGTCTTAGTACATCTGTCATCTCCATACCAAAAAAAAGAAGTTTTGTTTTAACAACAAAAATCATTTTTAAAGGTTTGCATCAATCTTTTTTGATTTATAGCCATTTCTAATTAAATTATGTTCAACCAATAAACTACACTGAGTTACAGGAAATTAAGTTGTAGCATAAACAAATTAAGTTTTTAAGTTGATTACACACTTACACACACACACACACACACACACACACACACACACACACACACACACACACACACACACACACACACACACACACAAACAAAATGTTGTTCCAGCTAATTTCAGCATTATTGAGGAATGGCCCTAGAACCAACTGATCTCATCTATTTTAATTCAAATCAACAGCTAGCAAAGTACATGATAAATGTAACTTATGTAAATTTTATTATTATTATTTTTTTAAATATTACTGGCATTTGCACAGATATTGCTTATGCAACTACGGTAACCAGTAACCACAAAAACTTCAACATAACAGAAACTCTTAAAATATCAAACAAATGTTAAACATTTATTTCAACATTTATTCTCCTTATTCAGTCCTATGCAAAATATGCAGGGAACTAAAAATCATTAAGATTTTCCTTTCAATAAGGTACTAAATATTAAAAACAAAAAAAAACAAAAATCAATGAAAGCAGGAATTTCAACAGCTGATGTCACGAACAATGTTTGCAACTTGAAAGGGTTAAATAAATCAATAAATTAGATTTTTTTTTTTTTTTTTTTATCCACACAATTATTTAAGTCATGGCAATATGTCTCCTGAATTTCTTTTTGGAGTTCCTTTCAACATGCTATATCTACAAAGCATTAATGTAATAGGAAGAGGTGGAGCCAAAAAAGGAAACAAGAAGCCATGAGATTCCCTACCAGAGTGAGTGACAGACACCTAATGCGACAGGGAAAGACACATGCATTACCAAGACAATCTGCACTCCTGGTGTTCTGGCGTCTACGGCACAACCACACTCCAGTTGCCGTCAGAAGGTGAGCTGCCACAAAGAGCACCGGCAAGAAGACTTCTGGATCAAAAAGTTCCATAACTTGATCTCAAACTCAATCACGTCTCAAACTTGATTAAAATCTAAAATTTTACACTTCTCGTCCACTATAATCTGCGTAGCTTGGATCCCTCCTTCAGCAACCTTTCTCTTCTCTTCTCCAAATTCAGACATTAATCTAAGCACTTTGGAAATTAAGAAAACCTTTTACTATTCTCTCCAACTTTCCTCTTTTGAAAAAGTAACTGCTGAAACTAATCATCTAACTCAGTCTTCCTCTGTCTCTACTCCCTCCTCTCTCGCTGACACACTTACACTGAATTCCTTTCCTCTGAAACAAGCAGTATGCATTTAGCTATCGCTTCATGAGCCGTTATAAAGCCAACACGAACAAAGAAACAGAAAAAACTAAAATGAGCAACAAGTTTTCTCTTCTCTATATCTGCCTACGTGGCTGGCAGCTCATGCTTCTTGTACGAGACAGTGCATCTACTGGCGCATGTTCATGCGGAGTGGATGTGTGTGTTTATGCGTGTGTATCTCTGTTGCTATGAGTAAGTGCTGTCGTCTCTTCCATATTTACACGAGACCTTCTACGGAGAGCATCCTCTGTGAGCTGTGAACTTGTCTGAGGGGGAAGAGGCAAATAGCGTTGATGGGTGTGTGACCGCTGACCCAGTGATCCCATTTGGGGCGAGCTGCATTCACTGAATGTGTGAATGACATGAGAGCTAACTGTGCATGATGTTACAGAGTTGTTCTGGCATCAGTGGACTTGTTTGCCCGTACTGAATGCTGTAAGTGATCATGCAGTGATGCAGCATGACTAACTGCACAGTCAAAGCACCTGGGGGTCTTACTGTTAGAGCCTTTGACTGTAAATAGAAGTATTTTAGCTAAGTGCAGATGGTGCTGTGACTCCAAATGCATGTCATTTTGGGTGTGCCTAAAGATGTGTGCCATGGTTTGAGGCTATCAGTGGAATCATTGTGGTTCTGCGGTGACAGGTGGGCACATTAGCACCCTAACTTACTGCGATGTGTCATAAGAGGTCACATGATCATTTGGGGGGAGGGGGGATATCCAATCACATTTGTCACTGATCGTATCCAGATTCTCTGCAGTTGTATCATGTATTTAAAAAAAGTAAAAAGGGGAACACAAGACAGAAAGGGACTTTACAAAGAGGAGATATATATATATAATATATAAAAAAGTATTCGAGGGCAAGTGTGCTAAAAAAATGAGTAACAACTGCAAATCTGTGGCAGCTGTGTTAAACCACACAGGCTCTGGGGTTTACATGCTGGTAACAAGCTTGACGAAAAGACCTTAATTAAAGTGAAAACAGAGAAAAAGAAATGTAAACATAAAAGACATATGGTGCGTCCCAATTCACACACTTTTGCACTTTTTAAAGCGTTTCTGCTTAACGATTCTGATTCTTATCGATTCCTAGTTTCGATTCCAATAAGATAAAAAAAAAAAAAAAAAAAAAGCAGGCAAACATTTAGATGTTAATTATATTTATTCTGTGTCTTTTTACAAAGCATTCTGTTGCAGTTGAATAACATGAGCTAAAGTCAGCAGCCTACAGAACACTTACACACAGGAAAGTTTGCCTATGGTTTTAACAAAAATACCACAGCAGAAACAACTAATAGCCTATAAATTTTAATCATTGAACTATTAAAGACAAGTCAGCAGTCAGTAATATAATAGGAACAAACAAATCAATTAGCAATAGCATAAATACAAATGACCACATTTCAGGTACAGAAATTGAAAACAGTGTAAAAACACTGCAAATTTTTATTTTCATAAATAAAATATAGATTAATCCTTTCTTTCTCATTGGTTTACGTTAATTTAAGACAAAAAACAGCTGTGTTTATGATGATATACTGACATATTTTTGTGCATGTTGGTCACAAAATGTGAAAGAGAAGTCAGTTCAAATGCAGATGCGTTTTTTACAAGTTGAACTTATTTCTGCAAAAGATGCAAACGCAGCAGTCAAACACATCAGTCTACCATGTGTTTACATAAAAAAAAGCAATGGACAGTACAAAATTTCCCTACCTGTGCTTAAATCGTTTAAAATTATATTAAATTGCAAATGCGGGAATCGTTTAAGTAGGGCTGTGCAAAAAATCGAATACGATTTTCATGCGCATCTCTTCATTAAAGACGCTCCTGTGATTAGTAGTATATCTCCAGCACGTGCGTTAAGATCAGGGTTGCCAGGTTTTCACAACAAATCCTGCCCAGGTTGCTTCTCAAAACTAGTCCAAAACTAGCCCAATCGCGTTTCCAGGAGGTTCCCCGATAAAAATTGCATCCCGGGGTTAAAATATACGTTTTTTTTGGCAGGGTTGCCTGGTAAAATTCAGATTTTAGGGGCTAAATATCATGTTATTGGTATTGGGGTCGCTACAACCCGCGGACATGAAAAACAACCGCAGACTTGGCAACACTGGTTCAGGTGGAGCGGCATTTACTACACAGAGCCGTAGTCCACCGACAAGCTCCACAAAATCGCTTTCAAAATCGACAAAGAATCGCCTGCGATTTTAAAATCGATTTTGTGTAGATTGTCAGTGAATTACGGCTCTGTGTAGTAAATGCCAACCAGTGTTGCCAAGTCTGTGGTTGTTTTTCACGTTCCCGGGTTGAAGCGACCCCAATACCAATAACGTGATATTTAGCGCCTAAAATGTGAATATTACCTAGGCAACCCTGCCAAAAAAAACTTATATTTTAACCCCGGGATGCAATTTTCATCGGGGAACCTCCTGGAAACGCGATTGGGCTAGTTTTGGACTAGTTTTGAGAAGGCAACTGGGCAGGATTTGTTGTGAAAACCTGGCAACCCTGATCTTAACGCACGTGCTGGAGATATACTACTAATCACAGGAGCGCCTTTACTGAAGAGATGCGCATGAAAATCGTATTCGATTTTTTGCACAGCCCTACGTTTAAGTGGAATTGAAATGCACGTGTCTTATTGAATACTCTGTTCTTGGAAAATAGAAACCAGTTCTGGATCCCCAACCCTAGTGATTAGTGTGTTCACACTGAAAATTCCAAAAAGAAACAGTTCTCTTGTGGAAATGCTGGACACTTTATACACTGAACTGTCGCAGCTTTAATTATGTAGCAAATGTGACCCAGGCATGGTTTGTGTGAGATTCACCCAACCAACTTACTTGTTCACCAAAACTCAGACAGTGACACAAAAAGCAACACACACTTCAATACAGCAATATGATCTCTCTGTGCAGAATCTAAATCTAAGCTGCCAAACACCACATTCACAAAGCAAAGGTCAAATGAACACTAACAAAATGACAAACAGATGACATGCAAAGCCTAGATCATAAGATGATGGGTGTTCCTGAAGGTCCGGTTCAAATGCTACTGGATTTGCAGAAGAAACACAATAAAGTCTGTTTGCACAGCACATAGTGCATCTACAATACAAACAGTATGTGATGCATGACTCTCACAGGTAAGCTGTAGGAAAAAGGTGTTTCCCCTGAGGAACAGGCACAGATAACATGGAAAGACAGAAGAGAACATGGAGATCGCTTACAAATTTAAATATGAAGTTCAACGAGGAAGTTGACAAGGTTACCCTGATGTCTAAACCCCCAACCCCCCACACACACACACTGTAACCCAAAATACAATTTGGTGCTCTTGCACTAAAATATGTCTTTACCATTTCAGTCTAGTGTTCCTCCTACAAATCAAACACAAGGTCACCGGAAATATGCTGACCGCAAACAAAGGCAGGGTGTAAGGGAGACAGACGGAAAAAAAGCACATTCATGAACAATATGGCTAAAAAAAGGAGGGTTTGTCACAGGCAGCATTATATTCTGGTAAGAGCACTAGTTTATCAGTCATTTCCACCATCTGTGTCCACAACCCATTCAGTGGCCATTCACACAGAATGCTTTTTGCTTTGAAAAACGTGAGATGTGGGCAGTAGAATGGGGAAAAGAAACGCAAGGTTTGTGTGAACGGCCACTAAAAAAATGTGGGACATGTCAGCTACAGTCTAAAACACTTTAAAGACAAATGTGGGCTAGTCACAAGTGTATGATAGTTTATGGTACGTTTATGATGCGTTTTCTCTCATTTTAGGAGCTTGACAGCTGTGGTAAATATGAACTATCAAGTGTAAAAATAAAAACTGCCTAAAGACTCTTTGCTGCATGAAGCTGCAATAAATAAATAAATACTTCTGGCTTTCATGAAGAAGAAAAAAAACATGTAGGTTTGAAACAACACTTTGTTGAGTAATGGTCGATGTTTGGTTTAATATCCCAAACATGAAAGCAGTTTTGCTTGTGAATAATGACTGTACACAACAACCCTCTTAATACACACACACACACCCCAAAATACCTAATAAAAAAAAAATGTTCTCATAGTGCTGACCGACAGGTCCCTGTAATACTAAGAAATAATGATAGAGGGCAGTGTGGTAACAGTCATAGCATGTGAAAATGCACGGCTCAACTCCCTCATTTAAAGTCAAAGGCTGCACTGCCACTTGTAACGCCAACAACAGTCACACTTGTCACCGCTCTCAACTGATCTCAGATCTGTTACTTTTCTCTCGTCTGATAATGACGACAGACGTCAGTAATCTGCCTGACATGCACAGGTGAAGCAACACAGAAACTCACACGAGGCAGGTATCAAGAAACTGCAGAACTTTAAAGGAACAGGAAAAACCACAAGACTATTCGTCTGGAATTTAAACAGAAAAGCCTAATTCAAGTAACACACCTACAAGATGAAGACAATAATAATTTTTTGAAGTCTTCTTATTCTAAATGATGTTCTTGATAATAACACCATGTTCTGTGGTGCAAGAAAATACTTCCTTTATTATATTTTATTCAGTGTGTCTACACTGCATGCAGCGCGAAACAACAAATCTGCCTTTTTATATTTATGACATACTGACACAAAATTAAAATGATTTGCAACAGTCGCTTTGTCACGTCCAGTGTAGACAGACAACGTGTAACCCATCCCCTGTTTATATATGCCTGAAGGTGCCACTAAAAGATTACATCAAACAGAGCTGCAGACTTCATGCTTCCACACAAACTAATACAACCTGCTCTCACTGCTGCAGACCATCTACACAAACACTTTGTGCAGACTGTCTGAGTATCCTCTAAATATTGCATGAATAAAGCAGCCCAGTGGAACCTTTACAGGGACAATTATGAGCTGAAGACAAGACATGCTCTATAATATATAATGTTCCACTTGCATCTTTACTATTTTTTGTCTTTAAGATTTTTTTTAAAAATGGTTTCATTTATAGGAAAAAGATTATTCAATGCATTACTGAACTCTAACTAAAGGGGTCAAACAGTCAACCAGGACATAAAACAGGTGAAATAAATTAATAATAATAAAAAATTAAAAATTGACATTAATCCCCGTGTGACCACCAGGTTGACCATGTAGTGTTGGTGCTGACAGATACATATTGAGCTCATGCCAGGATTGGCGAATGGACCAAATTAAATAAACCTGGCTAACTATTCCAGTGTCAGTTTGAGGGGACAGCTTTTCATTAACTATCAACACAGAGTAACTCTTTAAAGTTCATCTGCCATGAACAGGATGAGCTGAGTGTTTGTGCTTTGGTGTGTGGACACTGACACCATGGCTGCGTCAGAGCCTATGGCTGAGCTGCCTGGACTCAGTTCAATGCAGTTTGAAAGGTCCTTTTTATTGAGCCACTTTGCCACTGTAGCCAGGAAGTGGAGCACAGATTCATTAGGCAAGCACAGAGAGACAGTCCATATGGTAGGAATGAAATGTAGAAAAACAGAAAAGATTTACTCTCACACCTCTGTAGTGAAAGAGCGCAAGTCTCTCATCCCTCTTTCACCCAGAAGCCAAACCTCCCGAGCTGACAACCGGCTTACTTAATCACAGGTTAATAGTGGGAAGAGAATGGAAGAGGGGGAGTGGGGGAGGGGATATGGAGAGAGAGAAGGTCGTGAGAGAGACAAATTTCAAGAAGAGGTCATGGATGGGAAAGGACAGAGACCGGGGAAAGAAATAAAGACAGAAAAGATAAAAAGAAGGAGTGGAATGTAGGAGGATACACAAATATAAGACAGAAAGAAAGAACGTTGCCCTCACCTCCATTTTCCCCCGGCTCCCATCATCACCATGGTAACCCGTAAATTAGGTACCGGCCTTGCCCTCTGTCAGTCACTTGACCCCTCATAAAAGACCTCTATTTCTCTGTGAGGGACCCAAAAGAGACATTGACCAAACTCCAGTTGATGCATCTTTCCAGTGGTGGGAACTTGGTAAAGCTAACAATCATTGACACTTAATCTTGTCAGAATGTTTTCAAAAATGAGAACGACTTGGTAGGTGTTGTTTGCTGCCATAAAGCTGGCTTAAGATAAAAGTTTAGGGTGACAATTGGAGTGAAAATACTGAAAATAGGGATGTCAATTAAGCATGATGTAACTTTCTAGTGTCCATTTGTCAACCACCTTTTGTTCGTGTACATGCCAATTGTTCGTGTCAAAACTTGAGTATACTTTGGGCTTAAGGGATGTCCCAAATTAAGTAAAATTGCTTTAAAGCTGAATTCAAGTGAATTATTGTGTTTTCGTGAGTGACCATTACAGTCACCTTCAAGTGTTCAGAAACTTCAGAAACTTTCCAAATAGAATGAGGTGTTTGAGACAGGGGTTGCACTGGGATGTGAGAATGGTGTAGAGCGGGAAGCATTTAGCAAGAAGAGATTCACAGCGGAGCTTTTTGTGTGCTCAGTGCAGCCAGACATGCACTGTACCATGGGAAAGGGCCACCAAGAGTGTCCACTTCAACAAGAAGAAAGGTCTTGTGTCCATTAGCATGAGTTTTTCTGTGTGAGTATGATGTGAGTCATGCTCATGGGGTTCTATTAGGATGGACTAAACCATTCAAACTTATTGGATTTGTCCAGAAAAGAAAAATCTTAATGGTAAGGAGGTCTAAATGTTGTCAAACAGTAATGCAGGTTTTTCTTAAATTGACAACGCATTAAATGACCAGTCGCCTTGTTAATGAGTCTGACCACAGCTGCCTCATTAAGGAAAGGTAATCCGTTTTTAACGAGCCACTCTAGGCCTTGAGTCTAAGCCTTGCTGAGAAGGACTGGACCCTTGAGAGCTTCGGCTTGTTTGAAGTGCATCACAATGCCTAACCATAAAGGACAGGAGAGATAGAGCGCAAAAAGGGAAAAAGACAAAGATTACAGAAGTTAAGAACAAGGGAAGCGGTTCTAGAGTGTTTTAATTGTACAGTATGTGATGTTAGTTTAAAAATGAAAGACTCCATTATGATCTCTGAAAAGTTTGGGTGAAAAATATTTAACTGGAAAGCGGAGAAAATGGTGAGAAGAAAGAGAATCAAGTGAGATATTGGGGCCATGAGAGGGAAACTGAATGAGAGAAGCATGGGGCCCCAACATCCATTCATTTGATCAACAGGCCCCAACCGGTACAGAAGAAACAAACAAATATCCATGAATGTTAGAACTCTCTCTCTCACACACAAAGATAGAGACAAACATGTTTACAGGCAATGCCTTTACCAGGCTTAAGGTTAGGGAAAACCACAAGGAACCACCACTATTTAACAATTCTCTTATGTAGCACAACATCCTGGTTTAATGTTCACTCTCAGAATATTTCAATAATTTTTGCTTTCCCTCCCTTTTTACACACAAACAAAATAAACCTCCTGGCAATGCATATCTAAATTGATTTCCTGGGATGGTCCAGCTCACGTGATAAAATCTCTCCCATGCTGCTGCAAGAAGAGCATTCCAGAAATTAAGGAATGTGACATCCAGAAGTGTTAAAAAAAAAAAAAAAAAAAAAAGTGACAGTGACAGATATGAATGCACTTAGAAAACGGACAATGATGCCTTGCAATGCTGCTTAGGTTTCGGAACAGCACAAGATAAAGCTGCTATCTAAACCAATAATTCTACTTGATAAGAAGGGGAAGAATGAAGAATTTTTATTGACATGTTTTTGTTGATTTTTATTGACTGATATGAAATTAGCTTCCCTGAAGGATTATTTAAAGGGATACTCCACCCCAAAATGAAAATTGTCGTCATTAATCACTTAGCCCCATGTCGTTCCAAACACAAAAAGCTCAGTTCGTCTTTGGAACACAATTTAAGATATTTTGGATGAAAACCGGTAGGCCTGTGACTGTCCCATACACATATTGTTTTCTTCGCTTACAAAAAGTGATCCCGTCACTTAATATAACCCAGATTGCACATCTGATGGCAGATGGAGTATTCTGACGACGACTTTCATACCTTTTATGGACCTTGACACTGTTATTTACTTGGCAGTCTATGGGACAGTCACAGGCCTCCCGGTTTTCATCCAAAATATCTTAAATTGTGTTCCGAAGACGAACTGAGCTTTTTGGGTTTAGAATGACATGGGGGTAAGTGATTAAATGACAATTTTCATTTTGGGGTGGAGTATTCCCTTTAAATAGATCAGCTACAACAACAAGCAAGATAACGCACATCAGTTATTTTCTTTGGTCAATTTAAGCATAACTGCATTCAACTGAATTGAATTATGATTAGGAAAAGTATGCACTACAGTAAATATGGAATGTCAAAGCACCAAAAACACATGCAACAAGCTTAAATCTTCTCAAAACCAACCAAGCAGAACTGATCTATAATTCACAAAAATAACAACAAAGACTGGTCTGAAACAGGTTTTGAAACCAAAGTGTCTGAGCTGATACATGGGAGGACTGGCAAAAATGACAAAATGTTTGCTGTGAAGAGTCACTATCAGTAATGCCTCATTTGAGTCAGTAGGAGAGGAACAGAGTTGCACTATGAAGATGAGCAAGGCTCAGGGGACTGCTGGGAACTCCTACACACAACACAAACGCACCCATATGCATATCACAAGACTAGAACAATAGATCTTCCCACCACAATCTCTACAGCCATTATTACTCTCTAGCTATCCTGTGATTATGGAGAAAGCAACCAGTCACTTTACTTGGTTGTACAACCTTAAAAGAGAGCAGCTTATCACCATACTGAAAAAATATTATATGGTAGAAAGGTACAGTATATTAGTGTGGTGCTAAAAAGTGATATCAAAAATGTACTATGGTACAACATGATTTTACATCTGATTCATGTAACATTGTGCTGCTATTCAGAGCAATTCAGCAGTTAAGACAGTGAAGTGTAAAAACTACACTGACACATTAAATTCATCATCTGACAATGATGTAGTCTCATTCTGTAATTTATACACTTATGTTCAAAGGTTTGGGGTCATAAGATGTTTTTTTTTTAAGGTTTTTGAAGGAAGTCAACCTTGATACTGTGATATATTATTAAATGGTCTGTTTTCTATTTGATTTTCTTTTAAAATGTAATTTATTCCTGTGATGGCAAAGCTGAATTTTCCGCAGCCATTATTGTAGGCCTCAGTGCCACATGATCCTTCAGAAATCATTCCAATATACTGATTTTATGCTCAAGACTCATTCACTATAAGTATAAATGCTGAAAACAGTTGTGATTCTTCTTTGATAAACAAAAAAAGTTCAAAAGAACAGAATTTATTTGAAATATAAGCCTTTTGTAACATTGTAAATGTCTTTACTGTCTCTGTTGACCAATTTAATGTGCCTTTGCTGAAAAGTATTAATTCCATTAAAAAAGAAAAGAAAAAAAACTTACTGACACCTTTCTGGAATTAAAGTTTCAGAAATTAAATTATAAACAACAATGGCATCAGTTCCATAGACTGCATGTAAATCATGAGCGTGAGCACACAGGGCTGTTTGCCTGTGGACTATGGACTACAGATAATAATGTTTATTTTCTTGCACAGACAGATCGTTCCACTTCTTAAGACCTCAATATAATGTCAGGATCAGCAGGCATTCATTTTGTGTTTTTGAATCTCCTTTTTTTGACTGTTCTACTAATGAAAGAAAGTCAACTACACCTTGGATGGCCTGAGGGTGAATAAATTAACAGCAGATTTTCATTTCTGGGTGAACTATTCCTTTAATCCCAAATTATTAACACTGAATCTATAAAATAATTTCATCAACCACCTGAGGCTGTGTAATTGCTGCCTAAGGTATCAGTACTGAAGTTCCAGAGCCTGGTATCCTACATAAGGCAAAATTTGGTATCCTAAATACACAGTGAAAGAAATGATACAAGGAAGGTAATGAAAAATGCAGTTTAAAAGAGATAAAAGACAGGATGGCAGAATCAGCCCTGAAATGTGCAGTTAAGCCGAATTTAGGACATGTCCACAGAGGGCATGACAGGACCATTTAATAATGTTTTCATCTTTTCACCAGCAGTATTTTTGCCGTTTTGAAGTTGTTTTCTCATCTGGGTCTGCCACACCCAGCTGGCACACAGGAGATATGCAGAGTGCTTATCTTGGTCAATGCCTCGGCCTGCATGCACTGGCATACTACTCCTTCGTGCCTTCTGAGTATCTCTGCTAGGACTGCAACAACAATAGTTTACAAGGCAAATAATAATCAACAACTTCATTATGATTATTCAGTGCTTTGAATACAGAGAACCTCCACCAGTGGTAGGTTTAAAATGGCAAAAACTGATTAAAAAGTAGTGGTCAACCGATATTGTTTTTTTGACAGCCGATGCCGATATCTTGGAAAGCAGGGGGGCCGAAAGTCAATATAATTAAAAAAATTTGTAATTAATATTTCAGATTTTTTTAAATAAAAATATAATTAAAAGGAAGTAAACACCGTAATCAACAGGGCACTCAGTATTCTGGGAAGTTTGTGTGCATTGGGAATCATATTTTTTAATTAAAGCCAGGGTAACACTCATTTTACATACAGCACACAGAGAAAATTACATGAATATGACAGTGGGAAAATTCACAAAGCGCAGCATAATTTGAAATCAGAAGTTTAAAAACAGACCGACCGTAATTAAAAAGTCTGGCACACTGTCAAAATAAAAGTCCCACCTTGAACACTTCGACCAAGCAGAAAAACGTATCGGCCGATGCGGATATTTGCAAAATGCCAAATATCGGCCGATATATCGGCCCTGACGATGTATCGGTCGACCACTATTAAAAAAACATTAAAGGAATCTTATGATGCGATTTAAATTTTTCCTTTCTCTTTGGAGTGTTACAAGCTCTTGGTGCATAAAGAAGATCTGTAAAGTTGCAAAGACTAAAGTCTCAAACCCAAAGACAAATTCTTTATAAAAGTTAAGAGTCAACCACCCCCCCCCACTTAAAACAGCTCGTTCTAACACGCCCCCACATCTCCACACACTGTGTGGGAAGATTTGCATAATGCCACCCAAATGTTCATGCAAAGAAAGAAGGCGTAATTTTTATTCTCTCTGTTCCTGCCGCTGCCATGTTGTGGAGTCGCTGTGTATTTCATTGTGAAAGCCAAACTACTTTTACTTACAAATCTTTCTATTAAACCGGATCTTCTTAGTGAGCCGGTCGAACCAGTTCACCAAATCGAACTGAATCATTTGAAATGGTTTGCATCTCCAGTACACACTAATCCACAAATGACTTAAGTTTATCAAAGACGCGAAATAAACCAACATCCCGAATTATTCAGTTTCTCCTAACAGTACATTGACTGAACTGCTAATAGAGAACCAATGATGGGATGTGCACGAGCAGAGCAGCTGGACTGAGTCTCGTGCTGGTGGCCAGGGAGATGGCATAGTATGACAAGGGGCGTAACATGCTTGAGGAATTCAGCCAATCAAAACGCACTGGATAGCTGGCCAATCAGAGCACACCTCGCTTTTTCAGATTGATGAGCTTTGTAAAAATTGTTTCAGAAAGGCGGGGCATAGAGGAGAAACAATAATGTACATTATATGGAAAATAATGTGTTTTTTGAACCTTAAACCACATAAACACATTGCATTACACCAAATACTCAAAATAATGTTCTTTTTAGCAGCATCATATGACCCCTTTAAATGTAACTGACATTGTCAAACTTCAAACCAGAGCATGCAGGTACATGTCAAATGAACCCACAGATGGAGCAAAAGCTTATGAATCAAAACCAAATTTATTGTTAAACATCAAATTGAATCTGGGTTTTATGTTATACATAACTGAAACTTGTCTTTTGTGGAAACAATTCTACAATTCTGCAATTTATGGTAATTATTTATATTTTTCATATGAATATTTCACTTAAGCAAAAGAAAAAAAATCTGCATATTAATCAATTACATGTAAAACAACATGTAAAACATCATTAACTTTGTAACTCAGACAAACACACACAGTTACACAAGCATGCGCACACACAAGCAAACAAACTAGTCTGTACTTTGCTCTTTGGGGGAAAAATAGCGAGAAACACTTGAACTGCGACACTGTGGAAGTAGTCAGTGAGAGATGACCAGGAAATCATCCTTCAGTCATCAGCTCTGTGCCCGTTAAATCAAATTACCTCATATTTTACAACTCTTAATATAACTACCATGATCCAGAACAGGCACAGTGGCCAGTGACAGTGGCAGAGAGGTTGTGTGAGTAAATATGGCTGGCCGTGAGGTCTGGCAGCAGATCAAAAGCTCGATATGGTATGTGATGATATTATCAAGAGTAGGAAACACATCAGGGCTGATAGTTCACTGATCAGAAATACCAGAGCACTCTGGGCCAGAGGGGTTTACTTGAAACAACCAAGAAGTCTGCAATAAAAGCCAGTGCTTTCTAAAGTTTCAGCATGTGTGAAAGACTTAAATGAGACAGTAGAAATACTACTAAATACTAAGAAGGATTTAGCAGCAAATGATATGAGGTCATGTACTAACTGATTCAAAAATGTTACAAGGTGACCCAAATAGATGGCTGTGGTAATAGGCAAAATTGAGTAATCCAGTATATAACCCACCAGTGTTTTCTATTTTGAGACTAGCCCACAGGTTGATTAACAGTAGTCAGAACTGAGAGGACTGTTTGTTTCCAAATATAGATATGGGCATCAGCCACTGAAAAACCCTTACCAGCCAACAACTACTCAAAAAGGAAACAGGAAATTTACCCTCTGAACTGCCAATTCACAATTTGACTGTTCTAAACAAAGGAAGGTGAAAGCAACGCTTGGTCATGCGACAAAAAGAGTGGGTTAACTTTTAACACTCTCTGATGTAGGCACCTTTCATTGAATGAGAATTTTAAACAGATGGAAACATTTGTGCTTTCGGAAACGGGCCAATGACAAATAAGAGAATCCATCATAAAGTAAAAACACTTTAAAAAATCTAATAAATTTTATTAATTATATTATTGACTATGGATTATTGATACATAAATATCACAGGATATTACCCTGACACGTGCGTGAATAAATCATTTATAATAAACACTGCATTATTCAGCAAAAATATGAACTTTAAAAGAGAAATTAAAAACATACTCCTCATGTGTGAATGGCATTTTTTTTTTATGTATTTCAGGAAAAATAACCCAAATACAATTCCCTGTATCCACCTGATTTCAAACTGACCTGTCCTCTTCCTCAAAACAGATTTCACACACAGAAAGATTTCCTCAAAACAGATTTAACACTGTGTCAGAGCTTTCTGTAGTGTATGAGCCCCTAAGGCTCATGTTGACATTTATGGATCATCTTTACAAAGCTTTGCAGTATGTAATAAATCGTATGTTTACACAGATGGAAAGTTGGATGGTGCAAAGCTATTATTCTCTACCAGCTGTCTGACTGTACATGTAAGACGTAGGGAGTGTATTTGATGAACAAATGCTGAGTATGAACATCTGAAGAATGTAATCTGTTTTTTGGCCTTGGAGAAGCCCAAAAGGCACAACATCAAAGACCTCAGTGAGTTAGAGGATGTGCTGTCTGCAGCTTGGTGGTGAGTGTGCAGAGTCTGAGCCAGGGTTGAGGGGGATTGAGACTAATCAGGGTTAGCTGGATTATAGTTCTGGGGGAGACAGCACAGCAAGTCAAGCCACAGTGACCAGATTTCAAGAGACAAACACTAGACAACACATATTCTTGCTGTTCTTAACTACACTTACACCCTAACTCATTCAATCAATCTGTCTTCAAACACTGTCCAGGTGCTCCAACCTGAAACCGGTGCTCCACCACAACAACAACGTACCACAACTATACCTTGCCTTATTCTACTACACATTTGAAAATAAATGGTCTTTATTGGCATCTATGGTTCTGTGAATAATCTTCAACATCCATGAAATCTTTCCATTGCACAAAAGATTCTTTATAAATGGAAAAAATGTTCTTAACACTAAGAAAAAAATGGGTCTTTTAAGAACTGTTCGCTGGAAGTTTTTTTTGTGGAACCGAAAATGGATCTTCTATGGAATTGCTGCTAAAACCCCCTTTTTGGAAGTGTGCATATAGTTCTTTATCTTTAATGTCCTCAGTATATGGCTTTTACCGATACCAACTAGGCTGTAGTATCCTCAAACATAATCTCCTTGAAGCTTAACCTGATAAAACTTCTCAGGTTACGAATGTAACCATGGTTCCCTGAGTAGGGAACGAGACACTGCGTCCTCTATGGGTCGCTATGGGGAACACCTCGTCGTGACCCGTGTCTGAAGCATACAAATGAAAAAACACCAACGAGTTGGCCGGCGACAGCCTCTGACGTCACTACCGGTGCGACTATAAAACAGGCATCGGGAAAAACACGTCATTCACTTCTTCGTCTGAAGCTTTGCGTCCGAACAGGGAGCTAGAGGACGCAGTGTCTCGTTCCCTACTCAGGGAACCATGGTTACATTCGTAACCTAGAGAGTTTCCTTTCAAGGGAAAACATTCGAAACTGCGTCCCTCTAGGGTTCGCTATGGGGAACAGTAACCACGCCGCCATTGTGCAGGCCAGAATCATGGCGAAAACAATAAGTACCAACTCTACCATTTCATGGGACTTGACGTTTAGACGGCTGTCTGTGACAAAACCCCTTACGGCCGTCCTAAGCTTACCCAAATTGTTATGTAGAGCTAAAGGCTTGGAATCAGGGGGGGGAAAGATTCCTTTAAAGGGCGGCCCATTTATTAAAGTCTTGCCTGTCACCACAGGGGCTACATGCTGCTTCCGCAAAAATTGCTGAAGGAGCTGTCTCAAAAACACCCTGTTTAATAGGTATCCCGAGATACATGGGTGGAGTGGCGCCCAAGATGAACGGGGCTTTCCCAACTCAAGAGAAGGGGCACGAAACCGCGCACGCCCTCAATATAGGATTTAGAAAGAACGCACTACTAGCGTGCGAACTACCACAGTGTGGATTTCAGAAAGTGTGCAAAGACTTCACGTGCACACTTACCATATCATGGGTTAAGGAAGGGCTTCGTTGGCAGGAAGCCTAAGAGACTGTCATTTGGATGCATGCTGCGCTTCACAGCAGAGGGGTGCTGAACAGTGCAGTGACCTCTTGGAAAAACTAAATACCACGAGGAGATAGCCACTCACGATGCTTGCTGTCACTGGGCGGAAATGGAGCCCAAAGGTGATCACAGCAAGAAAGGGCACGAGGCGGAGCCGTAAAACCTGACCATACAGGAGTTTCAGAAAGTGCAGACTACTTCCCTGGATTTTTTAGAAACGCAAAGTGTTCACGTTATGACCATTCAAGAAAGCACAGTTAGCGTGTGTACCTAAAGGTTCCTAAGCATCCGCAGAGGCGCTGGAACAACCCTCCCAAATTTAAAACCTCAAACACACACATATATACACACACATTCCACTTACACTGTATGCGCAACTAAGCGGGCCAGGAGCCTCGGGTGACCTAAGCCATTATTGCGGGCTATGTGATCAAGGAGGCTCCCGCAGAAAAGAAAGAAATTATCATACGGAACATGAAGCGGGGACTTGACGAGTCGTTTATTTCTGGAGCACTGAGCAAAACACAAGTTTCTTAGTTTAGACATCAATTACCATAAGTAAACAACCTCACCCTCCTGCGCTCGTGCGTTCAAGGGGGGGCGCTCCTTTTAGTCCGCCGGACCACAGTAACTAGTTAGAACTGGTGAATGACTAGCATAAGCTGTTACCACTAACCTCGAACAGGTGGCGATTTACAGGGGACAATTAGGCATTGATATAAAAGCAGTGCCTAAATGAAACGAGAGATACCTCAGTGAAGAGAGAACGTGAGTTTACGCTGCGTTATGTTAATCCTGCCCGCAGGTGGGGGAGGGAGGTGAGTCAATAGCCTTCTGTGCCCGCCTCAATCGAGTCACAGGATATGTGGTTCGGGCTGACCTGGACCTCGTTGGCCTGAACAAGCAGCGGACGTGTTCATACACACTTGTGATCCGTCACGGCAAATTTCGAAAAGGACATAAAATCTCCCTTTAAAAGCCTTATCAAATCCACAGAGTCTGTTCTTGGTAGCATGGAGAGAGGCCTGCTGGGGCGTATCAGCTCGGCCTGTCAGAAATAAGGCTTTCTACAGACCAGGTCTCTTTCAGTCTGATATGCTTGAAGCTTATTTTTGTAATAAAGCCACAGGCCATGACTGCCTATGACTGCGGATTGACTTGCCATTTAAGAAGCTGCATTGCAACCTCTTGAAAGATCTTTGAATCCATAGCCTCGACGCAGTGTACCACTCTTATGACTGCTGCAGGAGCAAACTCTTTATCACGATCTCCTGAGTCACAAATGGAAATACCTGAGCTGGACTGGCGGACAGTGTAGAGGCGCTATCTCCAACAGGCTTACATACAAACAAAGATAGACGGCTCAGCCCAGCTTCTTCACAGACTGAGCAATAAGTATCAGAAAGTTGTTAAAGATTAAAAAAATCACATGTCCTGAGGGTCTCTCTTTCATACAAGGCAAGATCCCTTTAACTCACCCAATGAATACAAAAGAGCTCAATTGAAAGGCGGGGTCCTGAACCCAATGGCTGCCTTTTTTTTTCCTCTGCTCGCAATTGCCTCCTCGAGTGCTCTCCTGTAAGATACTGCAGGTGTCAAATACACGCCGACACGTATGACGCTTGCTAGTCTGTCGCCAGCCACCGGTTCTTTTGGCCCAACGCTCATTTCACCACGGCGAAAAGAGAACACAATGGACGGTGTTTTCACCTGAAGGAACTAAAAAGAGAGCGACTCTAAGGAACCCTAGATGTGTGAAGTTTACGGTGAGTTAACGTTGAAATGGGAACCGAGAGGGTATGGTTACTTGCCACGGTGTGCAAATGTTGTCCCAAAAGGTTTGAAATGGAAGTTTGCGGGATGGGAGGATATTAAAAGCTAAAGGCTCCAAGGAATCCAGTAAATCACCAATCCAAAGCCAGCAGGGAAATCCAGCTGCTCACTTCCCTGTTCCTTTCTCTCGCATGTTCTTTAAGTTAACCGCTGAAGTTTGTCACTGTGTGTACCAGCTGGCTGCCTGGTAGCTCTGAGAGAGCGGCGTGTTTTAGAGCCGGATAGAGGAACTGTACTTTGACCACAAGACAGGTGATGTCACTGCCAGAGCTCGAGCATGTGTTGCTCTCCCTGCGTGACTCAGGCTCCGTGTGTATAAATCGCAAAGGAAATTTTTGCATCAATAAACTGGGCTGTGTGTTGAACAAACAAATCCTATCTGCATTTCATTCTTTATCAGTATATATGAGAGCGCATATCTAGGACCCACACTGACGAATTTAATTCAAGAGGGTAAAATTTGAGAATAACACTAAGTTACTTTAAGAATAAAGAATAAAGTTACTTTGAAATGCTTTCCTCTCATTTTTCATCCACCAAACTGGTTATGTAACAATTGATTGCAGTCTCTAAGTTACTTTTTGTCTTGGCAGAAGTTAAATAAGCTAGTGAAAGATCTGACAGCCTGTGCTTTCACCTTCTGTCTGGAGCTCAATAGTTAAAAAGATTCAATATGTCACTCTAAAACAACACCACCACCACTTTTACTTAAGGCCTAATCTACAAAGGGAAAAAAGGTATCCGCTTGCCATGTAATATGTGAACATAACAGAGCTATTCCAGACACAACAAACTGTAAAAGTCGAAGACTTCACAGCCAAAACATCTTAACATTCTCACAACACTCAGGGTTTTAAAAAGCACTCTTGCAGAAACACAATCAGCAGTCACTAATGCCCGTGAGAATGAAAATCTCATGTAGTATTTAAAAGACTTACTGCAATTAGCAGTGATTAGCTAAAAGGACTGAGAAAAACACTGCACTATTCATTATATAATCAAAAAGAGCTTGGATGCAAATAAACAGCCCAAGGAGGAGTGAAATGAAGAGAGCAAATATAAAGAAAGATAAAGTGTAACTCCATAATATGCAGTACTGATTAAGAAGCTTGTCATTACATATTTAAGTCAGCAGGAAATGAAAATTCGTTGTAGCTATTATTGTGAAGTTGAACACTTTATCCACATACTGCATGTTACATTTATATTTGTCTGTCTTTTAATACAGTTTAATGTTTAATCAAAATGTCATATCTTAATATTCCAGTGAAGTTTTGCATTTCTCAAAAGGCTTCTCTCTGGTGACCTATTCAGGACTTCTCCAATAAACCCCACCTCTTTCTTACAATCGAATGCAAGCTCAAATTCATTTTAAGCGCAACACCCACATCTCAAAACCCAGTCAACAACTGATGGAAAGAAACAACGTCAGGTATGTGTCAGGCCACAATATGGAAGAAACACTCATTCGCTACTTCTGTTTCATTGCAACTAGCATATTATAGGATATTTTCTTAAGTTCTCTTTTCCCATGAAAAATAATTTTGAATCACCCCACTAATTAGAAAAAACTAATAAAAATGCATTAACAGCAACACACAGAAAATGGAGGTCTAGAGGGCAAAAGTCAGAATAAATAAAATAAATTAAAATGCACATTCCAAAAATATAAACACAAGTTTTTTTTTTTTTTTTTTTTTTTTTTTTTTTTTTATATGCATGTTGGTTATTTGGCACTGTATGAAACCATGTAAAAATAACATGTTGGCACTCTTCACAAAAATGTTAACTTTGGAGTTAACACCGAAGCTGCCTTAACTAATAGTGTTAGCAAGCTTTGCATCCAAATGCAGGAAATAACATTACACCAGCCTCACTGAAAAAGTGAAAATAGATTAAAAACTTATAATAATAAAGATTGAATGAATAAATAAATAAAAAATAATTAAATATAAAATACATCTTTGTCATATTTAGATCTATGGAAATAATTTTGTTAAGCTGGACCAGCAGTAAAAACACTTGTTAACAACAGCTCTCACATCAAGGAGCAAAGCTACTACATTATGTGTGTCAGATCACAAAGCATCATTATGTTCTGTCCAATTTTATTTTTGTTTAATGGCCGAGTTGCCAAAGTGGATCTAATGGATTGGTCAAACATAATTACAAACAGCAGAAAAACAAACCAACCAACAATTCACTGAAATTGCATTCCCCACAGAAACCATTTGGGGCTTAAATGTGAATGCACGTGTGTTGTGTAGGATCAGAGAACTGTCTTACCTGATTTAAAGCAACGGCGTAGCATCAACATGAAAGAAAGACAGAAAAAGATACTTGTTAGAATACTGAATCAAGAAAATATCAGCACATTAAATTACAAATGACAACAAAAGCACAGTCAGTGAAGAATCCTAAAGGCTGTACAGGGTCAAACACAAACAGACAAGATGCAAACACATTTGAATTCTTACAAAAGCCAAGTAACAACCTCTCATCTGTCTGGAAAAAAAGCCACAGCCTCCACACAGGATGGAAGTATTGTTTGTCAAACTGCATGTTGCAAAGATGTCATCTAGATTCTGACCAACCTAAAATTACAAATTCAGATGGAGACAACCTATCAAACCATTATGGCAAGCCTTTCTGCACCACTGAACCCATCGGGGCTTTTTTCTGCTTAGTAAGTGCAGAGATCAGTACATCAGGGGTATCAGAACTTAATGGGAAGAGCAATGGTGAGACATACTGGATTCTGCTTTAATATTCTCTGCCACAGCTGGACTGGATCTCCCACAGTGCATCAGAGCTGATGTAGAGAAACACTCCCCTCCCCCTGCATACTACACCGCAATTCATACAAACACAATTTAATGTGTCAACACCACTTGTAAGAACTAGTTGACATTGTAGGTGAATCATGGGCAGAGTCTGACAGGACAGAGACAGATTCTAGTGATAAAGTGATTGTCATCTTGAAGACAAACACACACAACCAGAGCACTAGGCTTGATTTTAATTCTTTACAAAAATGCCACAATGAAAACAATCAGCCTTCCTGACATCTATATGCAATAGCCAGGACATCCGCTTCGGTGACACACATAAGACATGGGATGTGAGTATGTCACATACATTAAATATGCATAAACACATACTCATATGTTCTCAAATACAAAGAAGCTTTTATTAAAGGCAACCAATGCCGTCTTCTCTAAACTCAAAAACAGAGAACTGAAAAAAAAAACAGAGGAGAGGATGGAAGTAAAAAGAAATGAAAATGGTCAGGCAAGGATGATAAAACCTCATTATTGACAGGCAAAGCAGAGGTCTCACATGGCCAGCAAGAGATGAGAGGGGGATGGGGTGAAATCTGGAGAAACACTGAGAGGTACAGAGAGAGAGAGAGAGAGACAGACAGAGAGAGAGAGAGAGAGAGAGAGAGAGAGAGAGAGAGAGAGAGAGAGCATAGAGAGAGAGAGAGAGAGAGAGAGAGAGAGAGAGAGAGAGAGAGAGAGAGAGAGAGAGAGAGAGAGAGAGAGAGAGAGAGAGAGAGAGACATGAAGCCACACCTAAATGTAGGTCACGCATGGTGAGGTGATGTAGCTGATAAGATCTGACTGATTAAGACAGTGAAAAACAGAAGAACAAGAGTGGATAAAGAATCCTGTAAGAGAAAAAACAATGTATGTAAAAAAAAAATAGTCTGATACATTTTCTGTATAAAAAAAAATGAGTGAAAAAAATTGTGTCTAAAAATATTCGCTGCTATGATGCTGTAAGGTTGCTTAGTAGTTCTGAGTGTTTTTAGTGGGTTGCTATGAGGTTGCTAAGGTGTTCTGGTCCACTCAAATCTCTACGATAGTCTTATCAAGCTTCACTGAAAAGCATAATTGCATAACAAAAGATCAAAATGATCTCAAACGGAACTTGGCTATACGTTCTAGGCATGGAAGAAGCCATGGAAGAATGAGCGCTCCTTTAACCGGGCTACCTGCTGTCAGGGTGGGCGTCTGTTCGGAGGCATTTTGGGAAATCTCTTTTGAGCGAGAAGCCAAGTCTCTTCTCAAATCCCACCCAGAGCAGATTTCTATGGATTAGAGGCCTTGCATGAGAGTATGCATTCTTGCTGTCTTCATTCCAGATGATCTGATATTTCATAAACTTATATGTTATGATCACCAGGCTGGAGGGAAAGTAGCACGCAAAACACAAAATCTAGCAATGAGTCCATTTAGGAGCACATCTTGGAGAAGCATTCTGCAGGTCAGATAATACTGATTCAGAAGTGGCAGGTCTGCTTGGCTGCTAACACAGGTATTGAAACCCCTTGTTGTCCACTAACTGCCCAACTCAGGATTTATTTTGCTTACCTGCACTGACGCAAACAGCCCCAGTCTGTGTGCATATGAAAACATTCACACACACACACACAGTTGCAGTATGGTGTTGTGTTCCACATTTGAAAAAGGCAAAAGAGTTTTTGGGTGAAAAAAAAAAACATGCTATGGATAAACATAAATTCAAATACTAGTTAGCCTATCTGTCCTGATTAAACATAGCATCCCAAATTACAGTATATTGAAAAAAAATCACTTCAATAGGCATCCAATATGGCATCCCTTGTGAAAAAAGTGCATAATGTAAATCAATATTACATTTTAATATAATTTAAATACACAAAATTTGTTACAAATGTGAAATTGCAAATACTGTATATCAGTTCATGACAACTTAAATGGGAATGACATTATATCCTACTTTTCCATAAATTCTTGTCAGTACATTCAGCAGTACACTTTAACCATACTTCAAAGACAACAGAAGAAATTATGAAATATTAAGATGGGTCAAAAAGGAACAGTTAAGTACAGCTAACTGCATTTTTATTCAACTGAAAGTAACATGCAATGTCCGAAAACATTCAGTATGCACTTAATTATATCCTTTGAAAGTAGATAACCTCTAGAAGTACTCTTTTTAAAGGTATGCTAAAGTGTACTTCTTTGTCACATTTCTTTGTCGGACACTCATCACCACTGACTTTTTGAAAAATGCATCCATATTGGCTTTTTAAGTTTAAAAAATGGTTTGTGATGTTCTCCATCAACACAACTTTATAATCTAAGAATATGTAACAGAAAAGGCATTGTCTTTGTATGTGCTTTACCATCGTCAACACAAAAGTTTTGTTCTTTAGTAAGAATATTCAAATGGGATCCAGCCTAGGTTTATTATAGCTTTGTAAATATACACAAAACAAATGCAAATTAAAACCTGCAACATGCGAACAAATTTCAAAACCATACAAATGAAGAATATAATACAGTATATCATCAGTAGCAAATGTTGATTATAAACAGTATATTGTTTGGGTCCTATGGACTGTGAACAGCTGCCTGCTGGTGAGAACCACTGTGAGTGAACTGTGAAATACAGCATCCACACACACCACACACACAACTCTGTATCTGGGCTGCTGCTGCTATAGGATTTCTGTAACATAAGCTGTGATTTCCTGTGCAATAACCAATCCAAAGCCTGGCACTCAGCAATATGGCTGGGACATACTGGAGACTCTGACCCATTTCTGCAGACAGCAGGGGGTAGAACAAAGCACCGATGGGTCAGAACAGACCAAACACTCGGCACAGGCCCTGACAAGCCCCCACAAATCAGCAGATGTGTTGTGGCACTTGGTGATGAGAGAGAAACTCCACCCGCCAACCTGATTGAGAGATTTCCATTTGCTGTCAAGACTGAGCAGCTATAAAGAGAAGAAATAAGAGATTTCACTAAAATGCGTGAGAATAACAGAGACTGAGAAACAGGTAAAGCAAAGTCGAAAAAAAATGTAGAAGTAACAGACAAGAGACGTTCAGTCTGACAGAATCTCGGCGGGCAGCTGGAGTGTTAGCAGTCAACAGTAATGTATCTTAACATAGTTCACAGGCATCCATGCAGTTCAATTCCACAGCTGTCTGCTCAGAAACGAACAGGTGACACCTGCTCAATAAACTCACAAGAACTGCAAGAGAAACTGACAAATGTTGATGGGGCAATATTACAGTAAAATATTAAATGTCATTATTTATCTCTACTTCTTGACAGGATGCTGCATACAGCTTTTTAGCTTTAACTGTTTTTTGTTTTTCTGACTGAGTTTTTTTCCTCTGAAAACAAATTATTGTCCATACACTAGAGTAAATTACTAGAGTGAGTTAATCAAAAGCTGAAAAATTTTAGTTTGCAAAAGATCTCTGTAGAAAGAAATCTGTATTCTATTGACATATAGTTCACATGTGAACATAGCAATCTATCAGCATTAAGAACCTCAACACATCAGTTAGGCTAGTCAATAATCAAAATTCAAAATGTTTTCAAGCAAAACAGGATATTTTAAGAAGCAGGAACTAACTTTGCCGAAACAGAGCCTTATTTAAAAGAGTTTGCTAAAACTATGGCAAAATAACTATTTTTGGTACTGGGTTAACAACAGCTCACCATGTGGCCAAGTAGGTGCAAGTAATAACACACATAACAAACATTATTTCACTACCACTCAAAAGAGGTCTGTAAGAATTTTAATGTTTTTGAAAGAAATATCTGATGCTCACAAAGCATTTTTTTGTTGGTTTAATTTTTGTGTGTTAAGGGGTAATATATATTTTTTATTTTAAGTAATATAATTTTCTATAATATTAAAATATTTTTTCAAATTTTAAATATTTTTTCTCTATTCTAATATATTTTAAAATGTCATTTATTTTTGTTGTGGTGGTTATTACTGTATTCTTTGTTGTATGATCATGATGATGCATTATAATATGCTGATTTGCTGCTTAATTGTAGTGCTAAGTATTTTTGTGGAAACCATGATTTTTTAGGATTCTTTTATGGAGAGCACATCATTTATTTGAAACTGAAACCTTTTGTAACAATGCAAATGTCTTTACATCTCTTACTGACCCCAGATGTTTGAATGGTAGTGTATATGTTCGGTAGTTTAAATTTTCATTTCACATTGACTTAAACTTTAAATGACACCTGTGTTTACAGAAATGAACAAAAGATACAAAACCCACTTATGCTTATTTTGCCCACACATCACCACCAGGCCACGCTTCATTTAGACGATTAACAGCATGGTGCTAATGCGCAAGAATGAAGACAGGGTTTCTCAATAGGCGGCCCACGGGCCACATCCGGCCCGTGAGAGAAAAAACGTTTGGCCCGTGCTAATTTCAAATAATGTGGCATGAAAAATTAAAACGCAGCATCAGAAAGCTACATTAACTTACATCGTGACACCAGACGCAAGCTGAATCTGCAATTAGGGAAAGTGGATTGAAGAGATCCAGTCTGGGAATGAGCAGGAACAGTTGATTTGCATGGCAGACATGGAGATCCAGATTTTTTGTTTGTTCATTTATTTTTAAATATTCAACATTCAAGTTCTTCTGTATCTAAATGCAAAAATGTTCATAATTGTTTGAATAAAACAGACTACTGGGGAAAAAATCTGAATATTCATCTTGTGACCATCTTGTGATTATTTTAACAAGAGCAACAATAATCAGGTCAGTGGCCCTTGGCTTGGTATTGTTGGCAGAATTCGGTCCTCGGCAAAAACTAATTGAGGAACCCTGAATGAAGGTTTGATTAACAGTGAGGCAGAAGATCACATTGACCTCACAAATGCAACCTCAAAAATCAATCTCCAATTGGACGATACGCATGACCACATCTCCATTCAACACTCCAGACTGCGTGAAGCCATCTCAGCAGATTTTTTTTAATGACTGCCATCCTCTGAATTCCCTTTTCTTGATCCTTCCATCTCCTGTTCTCCTCTCTTCAGCAGCTGTCATTCTTCTGTGTAACCACACCATACTAGGAGAAACCACACCCTGATGAAGAAAACCTATACAAATCAGTCCTGTGAATGTCGATCCAAAGGCACCCTTAAAATGCTGACATGCTTTTTATGAAACAACTGTCTATAAGAGATGGACAGGGTGACAGCTGAAAGAGTCAAAAGTGTATTAAAGCTCTTCTCACACACATACACTTCACATCCACTCTTTCATTTAAGCCTAGAACCCCCTTTAAATTGCACCTGTCAATTTTTTCTACTCTCTACCCGAGCCAGGAAGGGCTAAAGCAATTTCACACAAAAAGACTCTTACATACACATTGTTATGAAGATGTGCTTGTCACGGGGGCCGTCGATCACCTGCCTCTCAGAGCAAAGGCTCAGTGTCTATAGCTCTCACTCATAATACAGAGAGATCCTACTAAATTGGTTTAAAATAAACACTTAAAACTGGCAGGTATAGCACAAATTGACAGACAGAAACAGTTTCCAGTTCACAGGTGGTTTAAACGCACTTGTTTAAAAACTCAATTAAGCTTCAACATTATTAACAGAACCAGGTCAGCATAACAACAGCACCATAGATTCTATGGTGTACAGTGGCCATTGATTTTTTATTTAATTATTTATTTTAACAAAACTGAATTCTAACCAGAGCATTAAAATGAAATATAAATTAAAATAATTATTTTATCAGTGGCATTTGCTAAGGCAAGCATTACTATTAGCTCGTGAACATGAATGATGTGGTGTTATTTTAGTTGTTGTTTTTTTATATATATGCTAGTATTTATTCATATCTTGAATTGTCCTAATGTGATATTTCAGAATTAATTTTAATTGATTTTGTAATTTGTATGTTTCTTTATTTGTTATCTTTATTTTTATTTCAGTTCTAGTGTTAGTAATTTTAGTACTTATGTCCACTTATTTAATTTTAGTTAGTTGTCAATGCAACATAAAATTGTCATCTAATATTTATATTTTATTTCAGCTTTAATTTAATAAATGAAAACAACTTTTAACAGTAAGCAACCACCCAGGACACACTAGCAAATGCATAGCAACATGCTAAACATGCAGCAGCAAATATTCCTTGTACATAGGCAAGCCACTACATTTTCTTCAGAAGATACAACTCTTTCTCTGCGTACTGAACAGCCACATCTGTTTTGATTTTATACAGTTCATTCCGGACAGTTCATTCCAGACAAGTAAAAATGTGTATATAAACAAAAAAGCATTGCAAGAGCCATTACATAATCCAGAACAGGAAATTTTCTAAAAGGAAATGGTTAAAAAAAAGCATGCAGCAGATGAGTGAGAGATCAGTGTAGACCAGCAGAGGGCCTAATGAGAATAAAAGACCAATAACAAGAGAGAGAAATAAAAAGACTTCTCAGCTCTCCATCCAGAGAAAGATTTCATTCATTAGCCCCTGACAAACACTGCTACCCTTTTCCTTCTCCTCCCTCCTCTTCTCTTCACCGCCTTTGTTCCTTCCCTCCCTCTCTGTATTGATTTAAGGGTGGTTTAAGGTGAATACAGTGCTGTAATGTAATGATGTGGAACTGGACTACTCTTCCACCACCGTGAGTAACTGCATCAAGACCCCAGACTCTCAATCAGACATTTAGCACAGGCAGGACAGGCCACACAGATCTAACTCATCTTAACATGGAGGGAAAGAAGTAAGAATCTAAAATCATGCCATGAGGGAAAGAATTACAATCCTGTGAAGCATTGCAAACAACATAATTCAAATAAAAGGATAAATATGGAAAAAAAAATAATATGGAAGTCAACAGGGACCATCAACTGTCTGGTTAACCAGATTCTTCAAAATATCTTGAAAATAGAAGAAAGAAACCCATACAGGTTTGGAACAACATATTATATATATATATATATATATATATATATAATATATATATATATATATATATATATATATATATATATACATATATAGGGCCTAAATACATACATACACACACACACACACACACTAGATTGTTGTAGATGTAGTAGATTGACTGAAATATGTCATTTACAGTGCCACAGAGTGGGTGGGTGCTTTTGCCATGATTAGCTTGTTTCAATTACTGAAATTCCACCGAAATTTTGCTATTAAACAATTAAGAAATAAGCTGAAATATTGCAGGCTGATGGCTTCAATAAAAGCATATATCATTTGTTAATAACTTCAGCACTCAAAGCAGCTCTGTCTTTAGTGTTTTATACATTTTTGTTAAAAATCAATTCTCCTATTTAGAAAATGAATGAGATTTTTATTTCTGGAATCTGACTCTTGAACTCTATATCCCACACAATTTGGCAGTGAAACTTCCTAATCAGCCACCATTCCCAAAACAAACCACTATTAGCCGGCTTGTCTAGTACAGATGAAGAGATAATGTCTTCAAGTATTTAAAAACAAATCAAACTCAACACATTTTACTTTCCTAATAAATGCCTCTGGTGTTATGTTGCATAAGCCATTACTGCATAGGGAATATTATTGTTTTAAATTGAAAAAAAAAGAAGAAGTTTTCAAACTCTTTCATCAAGATGTAATAACTCTGGAACATTGATAGACACTGATTGGCCAAACACGTTCGAAAATGCCCTCACCCGATTTAAAATGCTGTGTAAACATACTGTAAACATTGTATCAACTTATTTCGCAAGTTTGGAGAACAGCGATAAATATACGGACGCTGAAGTGCAGGCACTTGTAGTAAATGTAGTACTGCCAGTTGTCGTTGGAGATTCTTAGTCCTCCTTTCCGTTCTTTCAATCGCTTTACGTATACGTCAACATTCTATGTCCATTATTGTGAAACCCGCGAGACACAACAAAAACACAGCTCCTATCACAGCGTCCTCCATCCTCCTGTTGTTAACATTGTTCCTCATTTGTTAACGTTGTTGAAAGTCGCGCACAAATGACGTCGCTATAGACTTTCTTACGTCACATCCTAGTACACACTCTCGGTGCGAATGTAACCCCTTAAATGGTACTGGGAAACAGTTTCATGCAAATCGTCCCGCCTTCTGAAATGCGAAATGTGCTGTGATTGGTAACTGGGCCAGTGTGTGTTGTGATTGACAGCACTCGGCGCCTGGTCAGGAAATGTCATGCCCCTTACCATAGCTGCCTGCTGTGAGCTTCAGTGTAAATATTGCGTCAATATCAAATCAATTTGAGCGCGATTTAAACCTGGATGATTATAACCACTCTAAGTTCGTCTGCCTTTGGAAAACTAGCATGTCTCTGACATAGTGATAACACTCGTTGCCTTCTCGAGTGCAGCTCAGCTAGGTCTCGACCAATCTGTCGATCTTTGTGATATCACAAATCCCAGAAAATATGCATTGTAATCCAAACGAGTCATTCATTGTAGTTTTTGAAGTGATTTCTTTTTTTATGCACAAACAGCAACATTACACACTAACTAATAGGACCCCTTTAACCTGTTTAACATTATTCAACTCCTATAAAATTGCATTTTACTAATTAAGAAAAACAGATTGAAAGAGTGAAAGACATACACTCTTAAAAATAAAGGTGCTTAAAAGGTTCTTCACAGAACCATTTTTGGTTCCACAAAGAACAATTCAGTCAAAGGTTCTTTAAAGAACCATCTCTTTCTCAACTTTTTATTATCTGAAGTACCTTCTTTCGCCACAAAGAGCCTTTTGTGAAACGTAAAGGTTCTTCAAATGTTAAAAGTTCTTTATGAAACCATTTAGACTAAAAAGGTTCTCATATGGTACCTTGAAGCATCTTTATTTTTAAGAGTGTATGACAACAGGATGCACTGAGGAAGAGCCCAAACTACACTCAGTGGATAAGTGACGCTTATGGTCCACAATATTGGTACAGACAATTAGGGCTGCAACTAACGATTATTTTGCTAATCGATTAATCGGTCTATTCTTTTTACGATTAATCGATGAATCGGTTTATGTACTTATATTTTAGTTTTGCCCATTTTTAGGGCCCCAAGTAAATTATTAACAAACGGGTCTTTATCATTCAACATAGACTTTTTAGAGATTTTAACCATTTTGCATTTTATCATATCCTCATCATCCCTGATAAAACATACCTGAGTTGTGTTTTTATTATGGTTGGTTATCCTTTGTCAAACTCTTCTGCAAAATCAAAAACTGAGACCCATACATACTCTAAAAAAAAATTTCACAAGGAGGTTTCAAGTAATGTGGAAAGATGGCAGTACTAGGGCTCCTAAATGCAGTTTAACATCCCCGCACAAAGCTTATTAAGGAATCTTTCAGAACAAATCTTCACGAAGAACTAAGAATGAAACAGAATAAAATTGACAGAGCAAGTGTAAATATCATTTTTTACGACTATAACATTTTTGCTGTAAAAGAGCACAACATTGTCTGCTGAATCTGCACAGATAAAAGAATTGCACACAGTGATTTTCATCGAAAATCAAATTAATTCTTATTTAGTGAATTTTAGGTTTTGTTTTTTACTAAGGTGCGAAAATCAAAAAATACATTAAAATAAAATGTAAAACAAAACACAATTATGAAGAACTGACAGGAATTCGAACTACGTTTTGAAAAATGAGGCAGAACACATATTCATCATTATTTTAGAAAAAACTTTGCATTGCAGTGGAATAAAAAAGGTCAACATAATAGGCCTGCTAGAGATAGTTACATTTTATGCTTTTGAGCCGGGATCTTAGAGGATATGTTTAGATACTGCCGCAGAAAACAGCCGAAGGGTTTACAGGCCTTGCTTCTTGGTTTTTTGATGGCTCAAAGTGAGAAGCACGCTCCATACAGCGGGATGACTTCGGAGCTTCACAGTTACACCGCTTTTTTTCTTCCGCTTTTTGCTTGGCAGCATGTCTCTAGCTTACTCCACGGGAGCCCTGAGTGGAGCGCATCGGCTGAATGTTAAAAAGACGGACGATTGCGGGAAACAAATCGTGTGATAACTAACGAGGCCAGCTAAGCAACGATAAATTCGCTGCTTCGCCCTGCTGTACTGGCTTAAAAAACCACTCTCTTTCTCAACTTTTATTACGTCAATGACTGTACACTTTGGTCGCCACAAAGAGCCTTTTGTGAAATATGCAAGGTTCTTCAAATGTTTAAGGTTCTTTATGAAAAATTAGACTAAAAACGAATTTCATTACTAACCTAGAAGCAACTTTATTTTTTAATAGAAAAGGTATGACAACAGGATTGAGGAAGAGCCCAAACTACACTCAGTGGCATAAGTTGTTCACAATATTGACAACTATTTTAATAATCGATTTTAATCAATTAAATCGATTAGTTGTTTCAGCTCTACAGACAATGAAAGGTTGTTTTTGAATGTTTATTTAGTGTTGGAAAGGTGATTTATAAACACATGACAGTATGATTGAAATGTTAAAATGTATAAAAAAAAAAAAAAAAAAAAAAAAAAAAAAAAAAAAAAAAAAAAAAAAAAAAAAAATAATAATTATTATTATTAATTATAATATATATAGTTTATTTTTTTGCACCTTAAAAAAATAATTTGGCGCCTACGTTTTTTTCTTATAGGAGCCAATGGCTCCTTACTCGATTTTTTTGTTTGGAGCCCTGTAGATATAAGTGATGCCTTGTAAAACCAGTTGCCACAATTTGTAATTTTGGGCTTTGATGGCATTTGCTGTTCTGGAGTGAACCAACTTTATGGGAAATCAAAATCAAACTCTGCTTATGATGAAGTCATAATACTTTGCAGAACACAGCAAATAAACGTCAAGAAACCATCTGGTAGTTTAACACCATAAGGGACACCACTCGCATCCTTGGGAATAAGAAACAGATTTCATTCCTTACATCACATCCATTAATAATCAACACTGGCCTATTTTCCCCCCATTTTAATATACTGTCAACTTAATGATAGTTAAGGAAAATTGGCACACAACTGACAAGTTACAAATGGCAGAATAGCTTTTTGGCAACTCCAAGTAACAGGTTATCATTTCAATTAGATCAAGTGCAGGCAGCAGCACTGCAATTAAGAAATGATGAAAGATGCAAAGAAAGAATGGGATATGATCCAAATATGAGCCTCAAGTGACAAACGCTGCTAGCTGAAGAGAATGTTCTGTGGTAAAACATCATCAGATGAGCAGGCACATGGACATAACGTGATAAAGTGTGCAGGAAATGGAGAGTAAATCTGAGAACACTCCATTAGAGAGCCATGGAAAGGAGGGGTAGATTAAATTAAAGACTTGAGCATCAGCCGACGGTCATTAGATAGCCGTGTAGCACTATTTGCAGAGCTCCATATGAGCACAGGGGTCCTTTGGAAACCGACACATGCAGATCTCCAGCATCAATGTGTGTGAGGTCAAAGATCAGCAAGGGGCTCTGCTTATCCCTCCCAAGATAGTGCCATCCATCTTCATAACTGACACGTGAGCACTAGTCAATATAAAATGAAACTTCAATCATCAATATTAATGCAATAAAGACAGTCATCTCACTCCATTAACCACATCTATTTGTCTGTAATAACAAACACAGTAAAATAACTGTTTACAGAAAAATCTCAAGCCCAGGTGTGGCTGATAAAGGTGTGTGTTAGAAGGAGTGGCAAACTGCTCAAAGCAACGTCTGTACTTTCTCTTTTCATTTCCTTGTGAACTAACAGGCGGCTACACAGAAAGTAGATAAGTGTAAGCCATCCTGCTGCAGGACAGCACCACATCCAGGTGCACTAAACGCAGGAGAAGATGTTTTGGGTGTCTCTCTTGGGTATGCAGTCAGTTGACTACCCACATACAACACGTCAAGACATGAAAATACATATGCAGACACATGCACTTCAATCACACACACATCCCAGAGGGGGAACATTACTATATAATCATTTATCTGAAGACCAAGAACATTTCTTGATTTACAAGAACAGGTTTCATACATTTATTGCAAAAAATAAAACAATACTGGATCTTCTGATTCATAGAGAAGACTCCAAAAAACCCAGCATATTTTCATTTAAGACTCATACACTCAGAAAAGCTGTGTCTACAGACTAAATATTTCAAAACATCTTTATAAAAATAGACTGTAGACTTGGAAAGAACTGAGGTGGGCTGCCTGTGATGTGTTTGGGCTGCGAAGAGAATGGCAGCAATAATAAAGCAGAAATTACAAAAAAAAAATTAAAAAAAAAATTAAATTTAAAACAAATAAATAAAAAAATAAATTTACTTTTTATTCATCAAAAGATCCTGAAAAACAATGCATCAAGATTTCCACAAAAGTATTAAGCAGCACAACTGTTTTCACCCTTGATAACGAGAAGAAATATTTCTTGAATATCAAATCAGTATATTAGAATGGTTTCACTGATGATCTAGACTGGAGCAATGGCTGCAGAAAATTTTATAATATAGTATTTCATAATATAATTGTTTTTACTGTATCTAATCAAATAAATACAGCTTTAGTGGGCATTTGGAAGAGACTTCTTTAAAAAAACATATATAAATACTGAACAGTAGCATACATAACACTGAAACGTTTACAAAAGGAGCTCAAATATTGAGGAAGCCTGTTAAAAAAAGGTCCAGGCCAGACATTCATCATGTATATTACAATTGCTAACATTAGATATCCCCAAAGTTTCTGAACCTAGACCATTCACATAATCCCATTTCCAAAAAAACAAATGAACCAAATATATTCTGCTTACTATAAAGCAATCACATCATAAAATATTACCATTCATTTCAGTCCATAGACTCCATTCAGACTGCTAAATCTGAGGTCCTTTCGAGGCGTGTTTATTAGCTGGAGCAATGAAGCAGAACAGAACTGGCTCTAAGAGAGCAGTAGGGAAAGGTCGAGGGCTGGAAATGGGACAGAGTGATGGGGAGATGCTGAATTGGATGGGCTCCATAAAACAGCTTCATCAGGGGAGAGTGATTTTATCAGCAGGGTCTGAGGTGCTTACAAAAGGTCTGTTTCTGGGTAGACCTAACACTAAAGAATAGCTTTTTTTTGAGAGGTCGTTTTTTTAAGAGGAGTATGTGTTATATGTGTTAGCATAAACCAATCAAGAAAAAGCGTGCACGTGTAGAAACAGTAAGGCATTATTAAAGCAGAAAATAAAGTAAATGAAAAGTCTCCAAATTGAGGCTAGGTAGCACTGAGAGGCCTGTGTTTCAAAACCTATTTTTGGGGCATTGGAGGCATGTTTTGAGTCAGCTAAACTCATGTCTGTATGACCTCAGCTGACTCGAAACATGCCTAAAAACGCTGTCCAGACAGCTAAAGTTCAAACACAGCCAAGATAACTATAGATGGTATTAATACAAAGTATGTGATTTGTATGTCCTCAAACAACTGAGAGTTTTATACTGGCCCAAGCAGGAACGGGACCATGTAGTGACTTCCTCCTTCCAGTCACCTCCCAAAACTTGCTGTTATTTCAGGAATGCAGCTCCGGCCCCACTTCTGCTTCTAGCTTCAAGTGGCTGTGTCACCCTGACCTCTCTTCCACTCCCACTCCTTCAGCTGGAGGGCAAGTATACAGTGTGCAGGGCTGTTTTTAGACAGACACCTCTGTTTACATCCCTCTCCAGCACATCACATAGCATTAACAGCCCACTCGAAAGCAACCATACAGGCACACATGCTACAGGAAAAGTGACTGAGGGGTACCTTTCTCTCAGCCTTCCAATGAATTTACTTTAGTCAAAATCATTTCCTCTAGTTTACTTTCTTTATTATTGCCTCTGGCTACTTCCTGTCACTTCATTATTACTTTCAGTAAAAAAGAAAGCAGATGAAAGGTGGATTGGAGTTGAAAGGTGATTTCCAAGTTTCCACATCCATTAAAGTAAAGTAAATTAAATTAACTGTTTTTAATAAATAAATAAATAAATAAATAAATAAATAAACTATATACTGAAACTCCTGAACAGTGGTGTAGGTGCTAAAGATTTTGCTTTGGTATGAAATACAGGCCTTTAACCCAGACTGCCCTCCTCATGCATGGTGGCACATGACTGGGCATTTGAAATCGCACCGGATGCCCTCAACTCAACGGGTGAGCGAATTACCATAAACACCCACCTGACCCTGGACAGATGGAGCGGGTCATCCTTCAGCAGAAGGGCTGACTGAACCCCTCCTCCCTATTCACAGGGCCAGACGTGCAAAACACATTAACAAAAAAGAACCCAAACGAAAGAGAGAGTGTGATAGCTGCTTACACCTGATCAAGAGTCATCAATCTTTCTGCGGAATCTACCGAGAGATTAGATATAACTTCATTAAACCACAATGTGTTTGGCTTGATCCAAGCTACAGGCATTACATAACTTGTGAGAGGCTGCTAACAGCTGAGTATACATTTTCGTTTATGCTGCTGACATATATTTCTATTGTGTGAGAACACAATGGAAGATCTTGGCCTTCCTTTTTCCTTCAAACACACACATCCTCTTTTTTTATTATCTTAACACTAAAATTAGAATCCATATTGCCTAATCTTTTGGCAAGATGTTTGCATTTTGAAGGCTGATATTATTTTGCATGGCATAGGTTTTTCAGTGACCTGAATTTTGTGGATATTTATCCATATTTACCTTTGTTCAACTGCAGCATATTTGATAAAAACATCTCAAAGTTAACAGCTGGATACTGTGTGCAGACATATGGGAATGTCAATGTATCATTCTGTTCACTTCACCAAGCGTCTTTGCCATCTGCCACCTCTTGTTTTGACAGAAGCACTTGTAAGGACAGGCTAAGAGGTTAGGAACACCTAATCTAATAAACAAAAGAATTCCAGAACTTCAGAACACTGTAACCAAATTGTGTTAGTCTTCACTGAAACAGAACAGCAAATAGTACTGTCCAAAACCCAAATGAAGCCAAAGACCAAAATTAATGAGATAAACAGACTGAAAAAGCTACAATAGCCTCAATAATTTTGCAGCCTCTCACAGACGTCTTTGTCTCGTGAACTGGTAATTTTAGCCATGTCAGTTAGGAGTAAATCTTGTTAACGCAGCTCTAGCCAAAAGAGATTACAACTCCCAGTAGCTAATGACCTACTAATCAGAGTCACTGGAAAAGAGTCTGAGGATGAGAAGACCAAACGCGAGATTCTTGGTTCCCAGCTCTGACAAAGAATAGAAAAGAAGGAATCTCTGACATCCCACACCATGCCCCTTCAAAGTCTATGCCCCACACACAGAAGAAAAACTCTACACAAAAGACACACAAAAGAACTTTATGGGGTCTGTGATGTAACACATGGATTACAGTGATGGACAGCACAGTGTTCACCTGCTACAATATCAGAGGCAGGGAGTTAACTTCCCCAAGTGTTTACACTACTGCTCAAATGTTAAAGGTTACAATTAAAAAATAAATAAATAAATAAAGAAAAGAAAATAAAGCCTGTTTAAACCGTTAAGACTCTGACTAAGTACTGTTTTTCCCCACACATTTTCATTATCTCCATGTGGAAAACAATCTAAATAACATATAGAATAAATAAAAAAAAATATTCATTTAAAAACAAATAACAACATACAACAACAAAATATACAAGGCACAAAAAAAAGGAAGCACTCAGAGTGGAGCTCTTTACCAGGGCATTCAGTCAAAAACTACAATAAGCGCAGACAGAGCAACAGAGTATGGGTCGGCTAAGGGCTCAACGATTAATTGCATTTGCGATAATAACGCAACATGAAAAAACACGATTTTTCAACCACAGAGGCTGCGATTACACTCGGTCAAGTGACACAAGAGAGTAAAGAGGTGTATGCAACTTGAAGACCGATCAGTGTATGACATCGAAGTACAGCAAGAGAAAGCATAAGGTGACGTCCGTCTCTTACAGCTCTCGTGGTACTTTTATGACAAGCACCGATTGGTCTAAGCAGTGCTGCTTCAAGTTGAACACATCTAAGCAGTCTTCAGAGGAAGCATCAAATTGGCACACTACAGTATTGCCAAGCCTGCAGTTTGGGGAACCCCTCCAAAAAACGTGTATTTTACCCCCTGGAACTTTTTTACCTGTGGACCCCCCTCGAAAGGCGATTGGGCTAGTTTTGAGTAGCAATCGGGCGGGTTTTGTTGTGAAAACCTGGCAACCCTGGTAGGGCTGGGCGATATATCTAACGATATGATCATGCGCATCTAGTCAGTAAATCTGGTTCCTTGATTACCGCTAAATCGCCATCACCTGCTTTCAAATGGAGCGGCATTTAATAGACAGAGCCGTAGATCACTGAGAAGCTACGCAATATCGCGTTCATTATCGCAGATGAATCGCCTTCGATAATCAACGCGATATTGCGTACCTTGTCAGTGAACTACGGCTCTGTCTATTAAATGCCGCTCCATTTGAAAGCAGGTGATGGCGATTTAGCGGTAATCATGGAACCAGATTTACTGACTAGATGCGCATGATAATATCGTTAGATATATCGCCCAGCCCTAAACCCTGGCACGCGCAAATGTTTCAAAGGGTATTGCAGTGCATTCCATTACTGAAGACTTTGACCTTAAATAATACATATAATAAGAATATATATTCGTATTTATTTATTTAAAGTCTTATTTATTTATTTAGTTATTTAAAATTCATGCATCACCTAATTTCATCGTAACATAGGCCTGGCCTACAGAAAAGAACATTTCTGTTTAATCTATCTAATATTGTGTTATTGGTCATATTATACTATGATTTAGCTTGTCTTTGTTGAATAACACAGAACATAAAGAGCTTTAAAAATAATTGCATATTAAATCGCAATAGCAATATTGGTAAAAAAATAATAATAATAATTTATTTACAAAATCATTCAGCCCTAGGTTCGCCCACTGTGCAGGCGAGTAAGTCCAAAGTGACTTACAAATGAGGACAGATGCTGATCTTATTTCTAATACGGAAATAATTACATGCAATAGGTGAATAAGTGAGATTAGTGCTGCCCCTGCAGGAGGTCTGACTGTAAAGCACATATCCAGGAAGTGAGATTAGCTATGGGACTGATTTGAATGGCAAATCTCTCGGCTTTCAGGCAAATGTACTCTCATTCTCTTTCAGGATCATCAACTCTTCATTTACAGTTTTACAAGACAGTCCAGTGTACAGTATAATAAAAAAGTTATTCATGAATACGTAAGTAAACTACTCATTAACATGAGGTAAGAACTTTAAAGAATTATGTGGCTTTTATGTGACAAGCCTATCTATGCAATATTATATGTAAATATTACTTGGAGGAAACTTTACTGTTCTCTATAAAACAAATTCAGCATTTCCTCTTCTGAATTCCCTTTAGAATTAATAAGGTAATTTTAAAGCTTAAAATTCTCACCTGTGTGGAAACTATTTGTAATCTAATAGGGGTATAAAGCCCTTTCAGATCCACACCCTGTTGCAAGACAGTCCCAGCATTCATGGGTGTGGCTAAAGGATGCCACTGTGGGCAACATTCCCACTGCAGCTCTCAGCTGAGAGTCATGCACATTCATACCACTGAGATCAGCTGTGGCTATGCTATGAATCATAATTCTTCACAAGAGTTGAATGACATTTATTTAATCAAAAATACAGTAGATAATCTGAAATATTATTACAATTTAAAATAACCGTTTTGTATTTTAAACATTTTAAAATGTAATTTATTCTGTGATGAAAATGCTGAATTTCCAACATTTTTAAAGCTTAAAATACACAAAGATTAAAGCACTCAAATAGGAGTTTTTTTGTTGTTGTTTGTTTTTTTTGATAAATGGAGAGTTCAAAGGGACAGCAGATAAAATAAAATCCTTATGACATTATAAATGTCTTTACTGTCACTATTGATCAATTTTAACAATGCATTACTTCTAATAAAAGAATTGGAAATTGAGACCATACCTCAAAGCCCTTAACTTTACTGATGAACTTAATTTATCAAACATTATTGAACTTTAATTAGTTACTCATTCACACATACTGGAGATAATTTGTCCAGACAATACAAGAAAAGGAGGAGGGGAATACAGAAAACCCTTCAAATGGAGCATGGAAGTATTAAAGACAAAAATCAAGTGCTGAAAAAGTGCTGCATTTGTAGAAAAGCAGGAAATATTCCAGGTAGGATGATTTCACAGTGTGTGTAATTTTACAAAGCATACAAGTCATCTGCTTTTTGTAATAAACTGATGGGAAACACCACACCAGCACATCAGATCAGAGCAGATGATCAATCAATGTCTCTCCATAGCCACTGTGGCCTCATGCTTTCAACATAACCTTCATGATTAATTCACGATCACAGATCTGGCCATCTTCTACTTCACCCTTGTTCAAAATCAGCTCTTCAGATCCTGCTCACTTTTTTCCCAGTTTTTCTTTTTGGCAGCAACCCCTTAGGTAAAACACAGCAATGAGTGTGTGTGTGTGTGTGTGTGTGTGTGTGTGTGTGTGTGTGTGTGTGTGTGTGTGTTCAAACATTCCTGTGTAAATTCATCCATGTTTCAGTATCTCAACAGTAAATCTGAAATCTTTTCTCATCTGTCACACCAGATATTATTGTGATTAATGAGGAGTGTAGAGAGGTGTTTGTTTTGGAGGTTGCATGCACCTTTGACTAGTATGGAGGAAGCTTTCATGACTAAAATCATTAAATATCAATCACTCCTAAATACCATTTCAGAAATAGGGTTATCGAGGGCCGATTACTTGTTTTTATATTTGTAGTAGGCTTAGGACACTTGGGATGCCCAAAACAAGGGCCAAACACTTGGCAAAGTACTGTGCACTGTCTGCTATTGTAGGCAGCCGTCATATATGGAGGAGATGCTGTTATTTATACCCATAAGAACTGAGTGCTATGCTTAATATTGTAAAGACCTGCTGTATGGCATTGGTCCTTGATCTTGTACATGTATTTAACTGCATCTATAATATTTATGTCCTTGTAAGCTACTTCTTTTAAGTGGACTTAAATAAATTGTTAAAATGTGTGTGTGTCTAGCAGAGCCTAGTACTAGAGCACAGCGGCTACAGTCTCAAATCTGGATGCCCTGCAACTCTGAGGATCATCAGTGATTGTCTTGAAAGCTCAGCACCCAGTGCCCACCAGCACTACTCATCATCATAGCTGACTCACCCGCAGCAGGACGTCTGTGTAAAAAGGTCTAGAGACATTATGCAAAGGGGAATCATGTCAAAAACAGTTCAGCAAAAAGTTTCTGAGACTACAGTGCAAAATTAAGTCACTGCAGGAGTTAAAGATATCCTTTAAAGTCAGCTGAGGATTCATTACACAACAACCGTTCCCAGGCCCAAATACTGCAGAATGGGGCTGTCAGCTTGCTAATGCACCAACAGGACAAAGAACTTAAATATAGAACCAGACAAGCAAGGAGAAAGACACAAAATCAGAAAACTGTGTTTGCCTACTTTAAAAACATGCCTACAGTAAAGGAGGCTAAAAGTGCTGTCAGTTTTTTCATGCAAAACAGGTCCATTGTCCATTTTAATAACGTAAAGATGTATGAAGCACAGATCACACAGAATCACTTTCAAACCAATCATCTGTCTGTTGGTCAGCATGACAGGAGAGATGTGAATGTTTAAAGTTTCAATAAAACATAGTCAGTGTGTAAATTATGGAAAACGAAGAAAATGTAGGGCTTGGTTCTATGCATCGGCTATTGATTGGATAGAGGCAGATATTAATTTGCAGTCGATTGTAAGAAAAGGGCAGGGTTTATGCAAACAAAATGATTGGAGAAGTTCAGCAGCATACATCACTTTTCATGAATTTATTCTCATAAATTTCATGTCAAATACAAACAACTGTGGCCCAGTGGATAAATTAATGCTCATTAAATCAGGTTTCAAAGTAACATTAAAACCACAATAAATAACATTAAAACCAGTGCATTTCACTGGTTTACTTATTGTGTAAAAAAAAAAAAAAAAAAAAAAAAAAACTGAAGACACTTGTTTAATTAAGCATGCAATATTTTGCCATTAATTGTCAAAAATGTAGCCATATGTTATTTTGGCTACATAGGCCTACATACTGTTCCACATGCTGCAGTAAGCAGCACACAAGTATTCCATTCCAAACATAGCTAGAATATCTTTTGAATGAGCATGACGTTTTCAGAGCATGATTAAAGTAATGAAAGCAATGTTAGACACTAATATGCTAGTTCTGCTACATAGGAAGGATGTCTAATGAGCACTGACAGGATGCCTCCACCATGTCACCTAACATCCTGAACCAAAGAGGATCAGCCCTCTGACAGCTTTCTCCCCACTGACACGGTCAGGTGCCAGTGCAGAATGTGGCCAAACAGGAAGTGCAGGAAGGGGAAATCCTGCAGCAGGAGAGGAAAAGAGAGAGAAAGAATGAAGGAGAAAGGGAGGGAGAAGACAGGCCAAGGCTGAGGTTGTGTGTACTCACGGTCACCGCAGTCTACCGTGAGAGGGAGAATAACAAGGATTCAGGGGAAACTAGGCCATGTGGAAAAATACAGTTGTAACGATCCATCCTCGATCATTTGTCTGCCTCTGTGCACTCCCACAAGCTCACATTTCCCCTCCAAACCAGAAAAAGGTTCAAGGTTCAACAGACAAACACCGGATTGTTTTTGGGACTTTCCGTCTGAAAGAATGAAATCCTATTGCATAATTTCCAATCAATGAATCAAAATGTAAAGTTTCTAAATATAAAGCTTAATTTTATTTCAATTTAGTAGTTTTATTGGTGAAACAATCACTTTAGAAAAATTATAGCACACTCAATAAGCTGCACTATTTGATGTGTCAATCACATCTGTCGAAGAAACAATGCATGATGAGTTACAAAATTTCAAAGTCAGCATGATATAAAATTTACTAGTTTTCTAAAAGTTACTGTTCTTATTGTGATTTTGTGAACAATTCATCCATGCATGTTTTTTTTTTTACATCATTTTTAAATCAAAATGTCATAATCTTCAGACGAACTCACATACTTCTTTCTGGTGACATATGGTGGACTTCTTCAATGATTTTGTCCTCTTAAACCACACTTCTTTCTTACAATTGACCAATTGATGGCAAGCACACATTCAGATCTTCCTCCATTCAATCAAAACTGATGGACAGAAGTCCTCACTCTATGTTTTTTCTTTTTCCCGATAATCTGTTTCACTCGGATGTACGTCACAATATAGAAAAAAAAATCTGTTGCTACTTTCACTTCATCCAGACATTAATACCAAGGTTAGGGATTTGAAAACACAATAGCATACAAATAGCATGAAAGTAACATGACAAGCATTCTAACTGGATTAATGACAAAAAAACAGCAGGAACATCTTTTAGGGTATTTACAGCACAAACAAAGAAACTGACGAGACAGCTAGAAGAGGCTTCCTTCCAAACGGCTACTTCCTCTGGCACACTAGAGGAAATGGACACACAAACACACTTTGTGAAGCCAGTGTTTGTATATGTTTGAGGGTCACTGGGATCAGGGACCACAGGGTGAACAGGCCAAAGGCCTGGGGGGGGGGGGCATTAGACAAAGTCAGATGACAAGAATGCAATGCACTGGATATGGTATACAACTTTAGTTACAAGTACCTGCATTAATCAAAGGATCCCAATTCCTATGCATCTCATGAAGTTTTTTTTTTTTTTTTTTTACAGGTGTCAATCTAGCAAAGCAGTTCTGGCCTGGCAGCAACTGTGACTATTTCACAATCTCCTTCTTGCATGTCCCCAGGATATCCAACTGTATCTGTCTTATGGAGTGACAGCAAACCACCAGCACCAGGGTTGTGTCCACTTCTGCCGTTTGCAAGCTGCTGTGGTTTGTATATTCTGAACAAGTCTGTTTTCTTCTGACTCATGGTTCTGTCTCATTCTCATTCTGGACAGAAGACGGTCTTCTATATCCTCCTATTGTCGTTGAGCTTGAGAACTCAAAGCATACGGAAAAACAACTTAAGCTCAAAACAAAATACAAATACAGTCCAGATAGCCACCACCCTCTTATAAACAGACGTGCACTAACATACAGAGGCCTTTGAATTATTTAATCCTGTATCATGTGTCCAACTCAGATTTCAGCTTCAAGTGACACCTTCATAAGCCACCAAATCCACATTTCCTCTCCTATTCTTCATGAAACTGCCACAAGTGACACAGCTGAAAGCCTTATAAAAACATTCAGGAATATAAACACATTGGTATATGTGTGACTGCTCATGTTTCACTGCAAACAGTGGGAAAGTTTGAATGACACTGACACAGAAACTTTCAAACTATGAAAACATCACATGATACTTGAAGAAATACACAAGTTAAAGTTAAACTATTTTCAAGAATTTAATCTTAAGATTTCGGGAATATGCAGTCCAGGTCACTCATTTACTATGAATGGAAAAAAAAAATTATTTAACTTAAAATTAAAATATTTTAGTAAAAAAAAAATCAATTTTCCTAGTTTCAATATTTAATCTTAAACTTTCAGAAACAAAAGAGTTATAAAATGATGAATTAGTCAAGTGTGTCCAAACATTTGACTGGTAGTGTACATATCATATTTAATTAATCAAAAAATAAATAATTGCACATTTAAACATTACTTGGCATAAAACAAAGTACATGTCACAATAAATACAATGACATCTCCAATTGAGAGTCAGTGGGGCTTATAAAGTTAAATCTATTGACCTTTGACAAAGCTAGCCGGGACGGAAGAGAAGGGCTACTCTAGCCGTCTGCGTCACAATACCTAAGAATACACGAGAGGCATAATAGAATACAAGAAGGAACGTTGAGGGGTTGCATAAGTTCAGAGAATCTTGCTGCCCTTGGCAGTTTCCTTCAGTCATCAAACTAAAACTCCCTTAGCAACCACTTTGAAATTTCTGTTGGCTGGGTGTTGCATACAATTAATTAAGCCTGATTTCACCAGACTCTTGGTCACGACTTCCTGCTAATAGCCTTGTTGTTTGTCTTAAACTTTAAACAAAAGAGTTATAAAATGATGAATTAGTCAAGTGTGTCCAAACATTTGACTGGTAGTGTACATATCATATTTAATTAAAATTTTATTAAAATTTAATAAATAAATAATTGCACATTTAAACATTACTTGGCATAAAACAAAGTACACGTCACAATAAACACAATGACATACATGTCCAATTGAGAGTCAGTGGGGCTTATAAAGTTAAATCTATTGACCTTTGACAAAGCTAGCCTGGGAAGAGAAGAGGAAGGCCGTCTGCGTCAATACATAAAGAATAAACGAGAGGCATAAATAGAATACAAGAAGGAAGTTGAGGGTTGCATAAGTTCAGATCTTGCTGCCCTTAGTCCTTCATTCATCAAAATAAAACTCCCTTAGCAACCACTTTGAAAATTTCTGTTGGCTAATGTGGGTGTAATGCATGCAATTAATTAAGCCTGATTTACCAAACTCTCTGTTCACTCCTGCTCATATTAGCCTTGTTGTTTCAAAAGAGTTACACTGACGAAACGTCAGTCATTGGAAAAGGCAAACAGTACACTGTGAGAGGAGCACTACATCAACAACTGATCTTCTATTATTATAGACTTTATTTGAGGTGGTTTTGTGGTGTCTCTAATGGACAGCGACAATGTTTCTACACATCAAAGCCTTTTCACAAAGATAAGCACATTCTGTAGAGATATAAAATTACCAATTAATACACAGAGGATCCATCAAGATCACAGTCTACGAAATGAGCTCCCCAGTGCTATCTTAGGCCCCTGTCCCAAGGCCCTGACAGAATCTCATTTCATTACAATAATCAATAATTAAAAGGCCCCTTTTCATCAAGCCTGCATCACAGATGCTCTTCGAATCAACTGACATCACTCGCTCTGCCTTATATTCCCATCACGGTCAATTAGATTTGAGGTATTCATATTTTGCAGAAACACTGTCATCAGAAGTACACAAGAGCAGTCTGGGGCTCTCAGGGGTTCACAGCTGTCTATCTAAGAAAAATCCTTCACTGATTCCCAACACCTGATATGCTCAGAGAGCTGTGGACCACTGGAGAGGACCAGAAGACAACCAGACGAGCTGGGACAGCCATGGACAATTGGACAAGCTGAGACACAAGGGCAACATTTCTCAAAAGGGGGTTCGTGAGATGGGGAATAAATAAATAGAATACAAAATTGAAATAAGTAAATGGGGCAGCACAACTAAACAAAAGAAACTAATAATCGTGACACAGCTTTGTGTGATTACCAAATCAAAGAATGCACTTGTGTAAAACCAGACAAAATCATACATCACAACTAGACACACTGAAGGATTCAAGACAAGCTCTGACAGCAGTTTAAAACTGGACAAGTACTGGGAGCACCGGAACACGGCTTATACTTTTATTTTTGCTAAATTATCACTTATTGTGACCCTTTGAAAAACACCCAGCCCTCCTTTTAAATTTCTATTTTAATTTTCCCACTGTGAAAACTTGTTAATTAACGTCATTCCCTGTATATAAGATTGCACAGAAGCACTAACGTTAGTCTAGATGTCCTCTGCCCTGTCACAACCCCATGGGAATAGAGACCCACCATCCTCCAGCGTCCTTGGACAATTTACAACAAATAGCAAATGTAAAGCAGGCACAAAATACCAGCTACAGCAACCGCATACACTTTTTCCTAAATCAACAACTCAGCAAACAGGGGTTTCAGTGAGCCATTTACCTTTGTATCTCTCCAGCACATCCTCATACGCCTGTGCGAACTCCTTCTCCTGGGAGTGATTCGCCGGCAGTAAGCCCGGGATGTAGCCGGCCATAGCGTCTCTCAATCCCGTTGAACGATTTACAGCGGCCCGCTCATAGAGTAATCCAGGACGGTGGATCCCGGTCGTCCGACAACAGCTGTCAATTCCCGTCTGCGTTAAATATCCACAGTGGATAAGGACTTATTCACACTTCAATATGTTTCTAAAGCGTATTAAATTATATTCGGTGATCGTAAACACGATGAATTAAATAAATCTAGTGAAACAAAGCTACTTTGGACCCGCGGTTTCTGTAAATATGCCGTCAAACAAGATTAGATAAATAAAAATACGAAAATATCACTGTTTAGAGTAAATATCCCTTATCGTTTAAGACGGTTAAAGGTCTGAAACGGTTTAAATCTAGATGGACTACTATATAAACCCATCTTTTATTGGTTTAGAGCGGAATCCCAACGGTTACCGTATTTAAAGTCCATTGTAGCGCGTGCGGGCCGGTGATTGGGTTTATATGTGTGCGCTTCTCAAGTCTGTGTGTGTCTGTGTGCGGTGGGCGGTCCGTTCGGCTCCTACCGAAAGCAGATATGAGGCCTCGGTGAAACGGTATCCGGACAGTGCTTCTTGTATTCCTTTATCGACGCGCTCTTGACTCGCCGGTACCCGCTTTATTATCTTTTTTCCATCCGTGCTGCTCCATATAATACCCGCGTCTATAATAATCACACGGCGTGTGTCTCACTCCTCCAAGTGCGAATGGGGTTCAGGTTTCTCTATTCTTCCCGCAAAGCCTGCGCTCTCCTCCTCCATCCATCCATCCATCCCTCCCTCCCTTCCTTCCTTCCTTCCTTCCTTCCACAGCCACGCCAGGCACATCCAGCGCAGGAAATTCATGGTGACAATGGCTGATGTTATTGAGTCTGAGTCTTGGGTTTTGTCGCCCCCGACTGGTTAAAGCGAAGAGGTGCATCATACAGATTAACGCTACTATATTTAATTAAGAAAAAAGAAACATTAATATGTGCTGACAGATGCAAGGTGCCGTTTCAAATACGCATTTTATAATGTGCCAAAGCCCTACATTTTATCAACATTGTTAGATATTTATGAAAACGTTTATAAAATCTGGCAAAAATAAAGGCAGCCCTTTATCCTCTTTCCATATCTCACCTACTGTGAGGTAAAAACTCACAAAGGCTCTGTTTTAAGTAGTTGTGCTCATATTTTCTTTCACAGACATATCAACTCTGTCACAAAGATTGTAAATAAATTGTTTGGGATTTTAGAAATGTTCTTAGTAGTAACAAATATATATTGATCATATTAGTACACAGAAAAAATAAAATGTTAACTGAATTTGATATGTGTGATAATTTTGTCTATGCCATAAGATTTGCTTGTGATGATAGATGGACCTGAAAATCTGTAGTCTCAATTCATTCATTTATTCTTTGAAGGGAATGCGCTTGATCGATCAGATTGCAATTTGACAAGGTATGCACATTCCTTTTACAGTTATGCACATAAAAGTGTCTCTGCCAAACAGATACTCTTATGCAATATGCAAAAATAATGGAGTTTGTTTCTGTGATTGAGGTAGTGCACATTAAAGCTTAAATTTAAAAAAAAAAAAATACCATATTATCTATGAGGCTACTAAACAAATAAAGGACCAGTATTAAAATACAGTTTTATTTAAAAATAAATAAATAAATAAAACTTTAAAAAACTAAAAAGGAATATTTTACTCACAAATAAATTTGCTGTAAATTTACCCATCCTCAGGCCATCCATGATGTAGATGAGTTTTCTCCACTAGAGAAGATCAGGAGAAATTTAGCATTATATCACTTGTTTACCAATGGATCCTCTGTAGTGAATGGGTGCCATCAGAATGAGAGTCCAAACAGTTGATAAAAACATCACAATAATCCACGAGTAGACAACACAACTCCTGTCCATCAGTTTAAGTCTTGTGTATTGAAAAGCTGTGTGTTTGTAATAAATGAATCCATCATTAAGACATATTTTTAACTTCAAACCACAAAAAGCATTAATGATGGATCTTTTTCAATCAAACACACAGCTTTGCACTTCAGAAGATGTTAATTGATGGAAGTAAGTCATGTGGATTACTTGAAATATTCGGATTCCTTTCATTTTAAACAAACATCTACATCTTGGATGGCCTGAGAGTGAGTCATTTTCGATTTTGGGTGAGCTATTCTTTGTTAAATGACAAGCAATTTAGGCAGCCCAATATTATAATTTACAGCATGAAAAAATACTCATTTTGAGATTTGCTAAAGATTATGTTTCACAGTGTTATAAAATCATTTTGTTATTATGTTTTTAAAGATTTTACTTTAATTCAGCAGTAAATGAAGGCAAAGGTATTGTAAATGTAAAAAGATGTCTCTATGGAGCCCCGTACATGACATGCAGGAAAAAACATATATTGTGGAATATAATTAGTTCCCTCGATTTAGTAAATTGTGCCTACATTGTACTAATTCATTCACTCATTTTGATTGAACTAAAACAAGAGAACAAACAACATCTTTCCAATGGATTTTAAAGCAAACATTTTGTTTCTTTGCTTACTCTGTAGGTGGGCAACAACAATAAACCTCGACGGGAAGCTCTATGAAAGTGTTTTTCCATTGTGACTCTCCCTGTCATGCCACATTTAAACCGTGTGAAATTATGGCTTCATCAGCCTCTTATCCTCTTTCTTTAGTGTGTACTAATTCAGATACCGCTCACAACAGTAAACGGCCACCCAGACTCAAAGTCTTGACATAGCTGTGATTTAGCCAATTTATTGCCTTTGGACAGCAGCTCTAGTTCGAACAGCTTCACCTGCATGCACACACAAAATGAAAGGTGGTCAGAGCTGAGATCTGTGTGCATAGAGTAGTTTGTGTTTGGAAACTCACTATGTTTTCTAGGCAACTGTCATAACTGTGTTGCAGCATGGCATTCCAAGACTGAAGTGCTGTATAACACACACGCACACACACACACACCTTCCTTCCAGTTATTCCCTCCATGCTCATTGTCTCTCTGACCACATCCCTTTAATATGCCATCACTCCCCTTCCCCTTTAACCTCCTCTTTGACCCTTGTCCATTATCATCACCTTCTTTTTATTTTCTCTTTCAATCATTTCTTTAAGCTTCACATAACCACTCTTTTTTCAATCTCAAATTGAAATGAAAAGTATCTTGCTAACTTTATCGTACTTCACTATTTGTTTTTCGGGGTTTCACATTTTTGATTCCCTTTCCTTCTATTTCATAGCCATGGAAACTAAGGGGGACTGGAAAAGCAAACAGGTAACCCATAGCAACAAGGGAATTGAGGGATTCAGGCTGAGTCGCCCATTGAACTCTCTGAAAAAGTAGCAATTTTAACGGACGTAGTTCCTGGACACCTCTGTGTCTGAGATACTACTGAACAATCACAGAAGCAGACCGTTTTAACAGGACACAATCTTTTCTATTGTTCTTGCTTTGTTATAAAAATTTAAAACTGTTTGATTTTTTTGAACAGTTTTTCAAATATTAATGAGCAGTGAAACAGTTTTGCTAAAATATTTTTTTCTCTAAAAAAATAATAATAATAATAATAACAACAACAACAACAAGAATAAAAGATGCATAACTACTCAAAAGTTTTATTTTCAAAAATGTAATTCTTTTAATGAGGGTTTTTATTTGTTTTAATATCAGGACAGCTATATAACCCTGATTCATTTCATATTTTTAAAAGTTTACATCAAATATAAAAATTAATGCATGCAAGGTGTATTCAAGTCATTGTGTGTATGTGTTTGTAATGTATTTTTAGAAAATTAATAGATCCAAAAAACAACAACAACAACATATCATTGACCCTAATACAGATTTAAACGATAGTTATTGCTGTTAAGTCTCATCTATTTTAGGCTTTCAATTATGCAAAAATTCATAAAGCTTGCACAGTTTCATCCGGCATTCACACAAAAAAAAGCCCAAATGTTGATGGAACAAACACAGATCATGTTTTACAGAGGCAAATCTGGAGGGACACAAGCTCAACACATGGTTGTAAAAATGTGAGGACAGGATTGGCAGGGAAAACTCTGTTGAAGCCATAGTGTGACAGTCTGCACAGCATTCCAGATGTGCCTTGGATATGCTTGTATCCAGTTTTATAAAGCTAGTAAACAGCGACTAGTGTTTTCTCATACTTTTGATTGCATTTACACTCAGTCATAAAAAAACTAACTAAATCTCTTTCCCTTTAGCCAGTTTTCTCTCTGTATTCAACAACTGTTTGGTTCAGGAACAGAGACACGGTCTGTCAAGAGTAATGAAATCAGCAGGAAAAGCCAGAGCAACAGCCAATGGGTCTAAAAAGGGTCTCAAAACAGTTCGGCTCCCAACATTTGGCCTCTCTTCTCCCACACGAGCCCAATCGCAGTTTATTTCACAGAACTTGATCCTCATGCATCTGCATGTATCAATGCTGAATGTATACAGTATCTAAAAACCACTGCATGTCCTCCTTTCCAACTTTAGTCAACTGCCAGATTGCTTTAAATCAAATCCTAAACTCAGGACACACAAAACAAGGGCCATTTGCTCAATAATTTCTGATTTAAGGTGATTTCATTATTGTGCTTAACGGGATCATTTAAAAAATCATTACATGGACAAAAACAGTTGAAACACTCTTCAAAAAACTCTTCTTCTGTGCTCCCCAGAAGAAAGAAGTTCAGTTTTGGAACGACATGAGGGTTAGTAAACGATTTCTTTCCAGTTGTGGTTGAACTATCCCTTTAAATACTAAAGAACTCTTTCTGAACACAGTGTTACAGTTGAATCTCTTACCTGCGACTCGCACAACTGCCCTCTCCGCGGGGTCCAGCACTGAGTCTTGGCTCTTGCGCTTGCGTCTCTCATGTTTGGATAGGTTCCATGGCAGAGTGTCCCCTTTGGGCCCGGCTGTGCTGTGGGCGCAGGGCGAGAGAGAGCCCCCAGACCTCTCGCTGCGGAACGAACGCTCGCTCACACACGAACGTTCGCTCAGGCTCTCCTCGTCCGAGGAAGACATCTCGCCAGGGGGCTGGGAGGAGGGATATGAGGGGTGGCAGGGTAAAAAGGGAAACAGAAATAAGGTCAGGACAGAAACAGAAGCATGTTAGAGACTCTATAATGTGTCAGATATCTAATTCATCACCCACAGGGCAACATACTACTACTATATACCAGAAAACACGAGTACCAAATAAGGCCAGATTTATGAGAACACATCAACTGAACACTTTACAATAAAATGAAAGTAAAAGAGATGAAGGCAGATGCTTCTGGAGATCAGGTGAACAGAGCTGACTCACTTCAACGATGATGATGAGAAGGAAAAGTGGCAGGAGGATCGAACTCTCTTTTCAGTCACGGTACTATTAAAACCACCTCTCTGATGTGCATACCTCTGTGATCAGCTGGAAGGAATGGGGCCCAAGGGGGCTAGAGTAGGTTCCTGTCCATCACATTATTTCACACCAGCTGAACTCATCAATACGAGTGAGCTCAGTGCAAGCTGTTTGGAGATGTGCTCCCCTGTCCAATCTACTCACGTCATTCATGAAAGGCTTGCTAGAGGAGCTACAGCTACTCTGAGATAGTATGTGTGTGTGTGTGTGTGTGTGTGTGTGTGTGTGTGTGTGTGTGTGTGTGTGTGTGTGTGTGTGTGTGTGTAAAAATATATACAATTGCAACTGTATTTAGATATTGCCATTGGTTCAGATTATTTTACTATTCGCAAAAAGTCTTCTTTAGCATCTAAATCTAAAAGCATCTAAAAGCTTTTATACCATTTTCAAAAAATGCTTTGATTTAATAACTCTAGAATGTGGTGGAACCAGGGTCGTTGTCGGGGGGACAGTCGGGAATGTTGTCCCAGGCCGTGTGATGAGTGGGTTTTCTATGATATAGCCTACGAATTAAGCAGGGGGAGGGGGTTCACGCATATTTATTTTTTCCTAGGCAATGTTTTGGGTGTAACCATATTCATTTTACATGATTTTTCATGATTTTTTTATATTTAGCCACAGCAATAGAAAAAAACAATTTTATCAGATATTACTATCTTTTATTTCCTTAAAAAATAGTAAAATCAAATATATATTCTATATTTTATCATGTAGTAATTTTATATTTATGTATTCATGTGCTTTTATATATATATCATATATATATATATATATATATAATCCACAATAAAAAAAATGACCACAATAAATAAGCCTACAGTAAAACATGATAAATTCTAGTAAATGTGGTGATGAGAAGTTTTTAATATGTGTTAGTGCTGGTGCAAGATTATGTTTTCTCTTCTTTTCATCAGTCATTTTAGTTTATGTGCCTTTTTTAGATAATGTTTGATTTTCTTCATAGCATTTTAAAGTGGCAATTTCTCAATAGAATTCAAATGGATCACACATTTTACCACACTATCACAGACAACTGTTGAATGCAATGTGAGCTGCCTTGGATAAAAGTGTCAGTCAAATGCATTAATGTAACATTGTTCTATATGATGTAGCCAGGTCTGTCCTGGAAACAATTTCTATATATCAGAAAGTGTACATTCCATGCAATTAGAACATCAGATATGTTAAGCTCTGTCTTTCCTGCTTCTCAAAAGCAGGACTAAGTTGACTAAAACCTTGTTTCTGAAGCTAGGTCTCTTTGCCATCCTGCTGTTGTCTGACAGCATGATGGTTCAGTGGCAGCCAGCAGATATAAATAGAGGCAATGCTGTATTCAAAACCTTGCTATGTCATTATGCCTGCGAAGGAAACGGGAGGAAACTACTGGTCTCTTTTACATTATTTCATCTCTCATTTCTTTCCTACCACCACACTGAGTAAGATCACAGCAGCTGAATGCACCCAGTGCTCCGATAGAGAACTGTCGTGTTGATTTAAAGCCTCTGTGCAGCTGGGTCTGCATTTGTACAGAGCCTGGCTTCCCAGAACATTCGCCAAGCACATCCCAGAACAGCCTTAGTATTGCAGCACCGCTCCATTTCCCTTCGAGAGAAGTGATACGCTTGTGGAACAGAGGCTGGTGGCATTTGTTCTCTTGCTGTGTTTATATATTGTGTGCAAAGATATCATCATGTGCATTCACCCATGAGGACAGAAGCATCTGCTATGAGTAACACTGACACATCACTATAGACACACTCACTCAATAATGACACTTGCTTATCATAGCAATAAATAATGGCTTTGCATTATTCAGAACACTGTGGGCATTTAGGTATTAGTTCTAATGGAAAATGGGACATTTAATCAGGAAGTAATATCATGTGGCCAAGCATTCTGCATGTTTAGAGCAGTTTGTTCCTTTATACTGTATATTAGGGGCTCTAAATTGGTTTTGCTTCAGGGCCCATATTTTACACTGGATATCAAATATGGACCAACAAAAAATATATATAATTATTTGTTATTTTTGTAGTAATGATAATTTTGGCAATATTCACTCAAAAACTGAGGTGCATAAGTTCATATTAATAATGCCTATGATCAATCAGTTCCAAAAAGAAATATAAAAACCTGTGCTTTAGTTGACAAAACAAGTTGACAAAAAGATCAAATTCAATATTTGGTTGTAATATAGCATAAAAAATGTAGTCTATTGCAGAAGTGGTATTATTGTTATCCAATGGTTGGCTGCATCATGTTACTTTTATTTAGTTTCCTTTTCACCCGATATCCACAGAAAAGACCTGTGGCCCATTTTTTTGGGTCGCAACCCACAAACCACTGATCTATTTCAACAAATCTGACCTGGAATCATGCCACGCACCAGACACAGATTCAGTAAATGTAAAGTGCTAAAACAGACAATCCTGCTTGCAAGGATTGTAGCATATTTTTGTTTACTGGATAAAATGTTTGATCGGATCTAATTAGTGCTACAGTCTGTTACAGAAATCACAAGACATGCCGCGATCACAGACACTATTTGTCCTATTTTTGAGGTTTTGCATGTTAGCCAAAGGGCAGTAGCTACAATAAGCCCCATTTGATCAGATCAAGGATGGATTACGTACCAGGCCAATGGGGCCAGTGCCTGAGGCCTCAAACTGTCAGGAACCTCGAAATGTAAAACACACACACCGACAATGAAGAAATTAGCGATATTACCAGTACCTCTGAACACATGCAGCTTTAATGTTGTAATTGCAACTCTCTGACTTTCTATCTTGCAGTTGTGAGTTTGTTTTTAATAAGTGTTATGTAATTTATTATTATTATATGGTAATGTCACAAAAACTGCGAGAGGCTAGTGCCTCAAACCTTGCAGGACCATCATTTTTAAAAGTAACTTCAAAGCATAAATGTATCTTTTGGAATGTCTGAAAGTGAAATGAGCAGAATGGTTACACTCACACAGCAGGCAAACCTGGTGTATGTGCATCTCTGCAGGAGCACAGGGCAGGAAACCATCTGTGAATGCTGGAAGAAATAGCCTTTACCCACTCAACCTTCTGTACTTTTACATTTTAGCCCAGGAATGTTTGTGATTGTGTAAACACACTGAGCACAAGCCTTTTGTTCGTCGCTAAAAGACATGAATGAATATCCACCATTTATTAAGGGAAAGACACGTGCGTGGATCCATAAATATTTGCTTTGGAACGCCCCTTCTTTCAACACATACCACTACTACTGCAAAGTGATGGAAGATCCGACTCATTTCGCGGATCGGTTCTTTCGAACACTTCATTCCAGTGAATCGAACTCAGCTGTGCTTTACGACATGACGTAATTACTGTTCAGTTTTGTGTATTTAGCTCGCAAAAACTGTTTATTTGAATCTAAATAAAATATCTGCATGTACAATAGGCCTACTAAAGTTAATAAACTAGAACCACCATAGTTTACCTTTAACATTTTGTAACATTTGTTTCATAAAATGCGATCTGGTTGTGTGGACCGGCTCAACAGAACCACTGAAAAGATCCGACTGCAAAAAAAATGATTCGTTCACACATCAGACATCACTGGGTCGTAATGTGGCGGAAACCGAGGAGAGTGATCACAGAGATGTGCAAAGCCTCTTTGTCCAAACACACTGAATAACGGGCTACACATTCATGCAGGCGTGAGATTAATAAATCATTGCCTTTATTTCTAATTAATTAACACCCCGGCTCGCTCCCTGTAGAGAAAAGCACTTCCGATGCCCGATTATAAATGGAAATGAGGATGCTTGTAGGAAATCTAGGATTTTTTGCATGATACTTAGTATTCAAGCGTTAACGTTATGACACAAACTAAAATGGTGACACACATGTATAAGAAACGATAATTGTCAGACGCGTAACTACACCCCGAAGCTGTCGGATGACGGACATTGGACCTTCTTACCGTGTAACGGCGGCGCCCGTTACCGCACGCAGGGTGACAGAGGCGGGGATGCGCTGGCTCTCAATCCCGACAAACACGCCTCTCAGCCGGCCACAGAAACACTGACTCTCGGTCCGTTTTTTGCACCGACCCGGTAGACAGAGGAGCAGTATGGAGACTGTGATTCGGTAATGGCTGTCTATTCCCCTCCTTTCATATCCCTCCTTCTCTCCCGCTCTCTCTTTCTCCGGCCCCCTCCTCCTCCTCTTCCTCACTCTTTCCTTTCTCATCCACCCTTAAGCCCAACCCTCTTTAATGATGATGATCTTCATTATGAGCATTACATAAAAAAAAATCACACAAGACTGATCAAATTCAATCAAAATTCCTATTGGTGAACTATCCTATCCTACATTCTTGTTAATGCAACACAAAGATGCACAAACTTTAAATGTAGTTTTCAATATGTCAAACGTTGCATTTATGCCATCACTGTTGAAAAAGAAGCATCGTAAACCAGTGATGGTTAGATGGTTTGCTGCTTTCCCAGCTTGACCAGGCTGCGAATGCAAGACCATCTTAAACCAGACCAGCAAACCAGTTAAGTCTATCAACAGGCTTGCTCTGTGATAAATGTGACCATATACACTAACATTTCCAAGATTTCCCCCTTCAAACACACTAATGACACTATTGCCCATAAAAATAATAAAAGTATGATCCATAGTGAATGTGAAGAATCTGTCTGTCCTCAGTGAGCTGCAGTGGAATTCAGTGTGACAGTGAAGGATTAACTGCTGCTGGTGGACTGATCAAACAAAACCATCACAGAAGAGCAGCCCCGATAAAAATACCAGTGGACATTCTTTCCCAAATTTGAACTCTAGTAAGATTATTATCACGTGAACGACCAGATCTTACAGTGACGTCAATTTGTTTAGAGCCAGCTTTTAACCTTAACCTTTTAACCAGGTTAAACTGAACCCGTGTGATGGTCTGCACGTCTTCATTCCACTTGTGCACTCGACTTTACATTTAAACTTTGCTCAGACAGACCTGTTCTAGTGTCTCAGAAATATCAAGCAGTTTATGAACCATATTCCTTCAATTATTCAAGCAGTTTATGAACCATGCTCATCCATTTATTGCTTAGATTTTGCAAAAAAATTCTCTGTAGTATAAAAGAAATTTCCCAGTTGTGCTGTTTCTAGTGTGATGCCTCATTTATTAGTTTTAAGTCAACAATTTCAAGTTAATTCAAGCTCAAAAATAGTGGTTTGTTACTGCCACCCACTGACCAACATGCTAAATAACTAATCTGGGCCTGGTAATGTGATTGGGAGGTCAAATGGATTGATGCATTCATATTAAGCGTTCCCATGGGAAGCTTAACCAAACCACTTACAGACAGTTGCATTCAGTTAAGGCTCAAAACCAGAATAAATATATTGTATCAAACATTACGAATAATCAGATGATCTCAGGCAAACTGAAGGATGAATTCAAGCTTAAATGAAGCACATTTAAAGTCTTTAAACAGATGCAACATACCAGTGCTTATATATATATATATATATATATATATATATATATATATATATATATAATTAAAAATACATAAATATGTATTAAAATAACAAACTATAATCAATTTTTTTTTTTTTTTTAAAAACACATAAAATCAAGATGTTAACTAAATGTATTTCTCCTTTCCCCCTAAAAAAGTTCTTCTTACTTAAGAACACACTGTTCTTAAAATTTCTGGAATCACACACACAAAAAAGGTTAATTTAATATATCAATATTCCCAATTTTCTAATAAAAAAGTCTGAAAACAAGCAGCTTTGTCATAATTACAGCAGAAATATTGCAGCTTATTTAGAGGGGCTTTGAATATTGTGTTTTTGAGTAAAAAATGTTGAGAACCACTGCATTATAATGGCTCTAGGTTTTAATACTAACTTTTTGGAGAAGCACAGTCATGTCACAAGAAGAAAGAGAAGTTAAACTATGAATATCTAAAACTGAATTATTTTTAACCTATTCAATTATGGAATTATTTAATGGAGTAGAAACTTTACCAATGACCTTTCTGAAGAATGTTTTGGTGACCATTGACTTCCCTTGCATGGACAAAAAAAAAAGTATCTTCATTTATGTTCATGTTTTATGACATAAGGGTGAGTAAATGATGACAGAGGGACAAAATGAACTGTCCCTTTAAGACTTGTATTACATATTTACACACACACACAAAAAAAAGACTGTACAGACAATAACAAATAAGTGGAATCATTATATTTATTTCACGGACATTAAACAATGTTGATACAGTAATAATATTACAATACATAAGTGAGGAAGCAACTGTACAACAGTATGACTGTGTTGAGAGTGTTAGTCTGGGGTTGCTTGTTTAAGGGTATGGCTTTGTTGATGGTTTTGTTGTGTGGTTGGGGCGTGTAAGTTCCCTCTTTAATCATCTTCTCCCTCTGCTTACGCACCTCATATAAGCGCTGTTGCTGTAACAAGTGATAACAATGTTAGTAATGTGAAGAACCTCAAATACACTGCTTGAATATTTCTGAATGTGCTTACAGTCTTTCGGCGGTGCATGCACTCGTAGAAGTCTTCCAGCTCTAGTTTGCATTCACTCTTGGCCCGGGTCTGGCCGATGCCGTGGGCGCACTCTATCCACTCCTTCTCAAAGGCATGGCAGCGAGCGACCCGCTTCTGTGGCTGCTCCCCGCTCTGAGCCAGGAGCCACTGGTCCAGATTAATACCCAGCCTTGACTGGAGGTCAAGGAACGGCATGATTCTTGGAACTGAAGAGAAATATTTCATGTGAAAGAAATGCAATAATCAAATCTAGATTATGTCTCAAGGTTTAGAAATTGCTAGTTCTTTAAATATAGCAAATAAAGTAAAGTGCTCATATGCAACTACTGAATATCTCCAAAACTAACAAACAAATTACACACAAACAGAATAATTCTGTTCCCAGCCATTAGAATACGAAAATAACTAACTATAACTTTTACTATACATGCAAAAACGTGATTTTTTTTCCCCCGTCAGTATAACTTTTTTCTTGAGCGACATGATTCATGTAGACAAGTATGGTGTCCCAAGTATAGTGTTTTCTGAGAAACTGATGAGAAAATGAATCGAGTTTATGATTAAATTATTGAGTGAATTGATTTTTTGATTATAATAAAATTAAAAAATAGATAAATAAGAATAAGGGGAAAAAATAGAATTACTATCTTTATTTTGTATATCATGTAAATTTTTGTTGATTTAATTGATTTTTGACTTTGTTTTTATATTTAAGACCTTTTTAAGGCTTTAATTAGTGGAAGGGCGAATTAAGAAGAGCACTGTAAGACCAAGACAGAAATACAATAACGAGTTATTGTATCTGATTAATAGAATATTCATTAGCGGGCGTTAAATAAAGCGATCTGTCAGGTTAATTAAAACCACGTTAAACATTTGCAGGCTTGCATATTTAACATTTTCATCGCAGAATAAAACAAGTTGTGCTGCTAGTCGCAGTCCTGCTGAAGGCTAACAGGCCTAGCTGTAGGCCTGATAACGATACCGCAGAATGCGTTCATTCTAACGTGATGTATGTACAGCGGAAGGTTTATACTGAAGCTAGAAGATTTATTAATAGTACATGAAAGATACAAAAGTTCTCAAATTGTAAATACAGACACTGACCGTTCGGTTCAAGTCACTTTACCCTTCCCCAGGCCCACAGTTCACGAACGACCTCTCAGCTGCCGTAAAGCAGGCTTGTTTTGCGCCACTGCTGCAAACATTGTGACGTCGATGTGGCGCACTCACGGTAGGGGGCAGTGTTGACACATTTTTGGATTTTGAACTGAAGACAGACCAGTGCTATTTTTATAATATTTATATAATAAATATAATCATATTTTATTGTTGTGTTAGCTCTTAGGTTTATGTTTTTAGTTTTTTTAGTTTTATTTTAATTCTAGTTTTTTTTGTTAGTTAGCCTATATTAGTTTTAATAGTTATTAATTTTAAGTAGCTTGGTATGTGCTTTTGTCATCTTTATTCGTTGATTTGTATTATTATAGAGAGAGAGATTTCAGTTTTAGCGCTTCAAATTTATTATTTGATTTGTATTTTTTTTGTTTGAGTTTTTTTGGTTTTATAGTTTTATTTTATTCTTGTTATTTTAAGTTTTTTGAAATGTCTTTAATGAACAAAAACCTATTTGTTGTAAGTTTTTAACAATAACAATATAACTTAGATGCATATAACTTTGACTTATTAACAATACTTACAGATGAATCTAGCAATATATTGTATTTCTGATTAATTTTACAACCATTCTTTCAGCCTTTACCGAACCTGAGGGTCTTTTTATTGTTGTGTTTTGGATTTTAAGCTGGACCTATAATGTAATACCAGTGCAGTAATGCTAATGTAGTGTGTATATATCATAGACTATTATAATAGCCCATCAGCATGCAAATAAAAGAGTTGAATAAATAAGTCAGACTTGCCACAAAGAAGGAAATGTTTATTTTCATGTTGATTCAAACACTCACAGCCAGTGCAGTTCTCTTTGTGGGGATGTACAAAACAATGGCTGATTTAATACACCTTCCTTTCAGCATATTGCTTATGTAACTGAATTTAGTTAATACTCATTTCACCATAACCAGTTTAAAGTTCAAATGATCAAGTCGTTTTCACAATCCGCTCATGAACCTGAAAATATAAAAGCATCTTCACACACACACACACACAAAAGCAAAAGATGTGACAATCACAAATCCTTTGATTACAGGACAAAGCTTATCCATCATTATATGTTAAAACCGATGATTCTCTTTCTGCAGCCGAAGATAATTATGAGATTCAGAAAGCATAGCATGTTAAAAATGCAAAACAATAACACCCAAAATTAAACAACTAAATTATGACTACACCATTCAAATGTTTCCCAGAGAAAAAGAAAAAAATGAAGTGCATAAATATAAGCCTATATATAGAACAATGATAAATAGTGGGATAAAGTGCAGGAGTGCTCATCCATCCAACCCATCTCTCTCTCCATCCATCCAGCTAGCGGGAAAATCAACATAAAAAAATGCAATTATGCAAAACAAAAAGATTCAAAAGCCCTGTGCTTAAGAAAGAGATAAAACAAGGCCAAAAATCATAATTAAATAAAATTATTAACAACAGACATGCATGTGAATGGCAGTTCCATCCTTGATACTGTATGATTTTAATACCAAGCAATAAAATGAACACTGGTAAACATCCACACATACATCCATCTCTCACGTCTCAGCTCAAGAGGGCACAAACAGTGCTGTCAGTGAGTCACAGACAGTGGAAGGGATCGGAGTGCATGTGCTCTGTCTGTAAGGCAGCCAGTCAGTGACTCGGGTGAAACTGTCTGCTAGTGAAGTTCAGATCAGTCTCCCATTGCACTGACCTTACTCTCACTCTGAAGTGTGTGTGTGTGTGTATTCTTCTGTGCAAACCAGGCCAGCGCCACCAAAACAATACTAGCATGCGGCAAATCATACAATTTCCAGGTCAATATTAAAAAACTAGTAAAACAAACATACAAACAATACTGTAATGTGTCATCCATATACAAAGCACTTGAAAGCCTCTCACATTTACATGTGCTTGGCGACATTTCACATTATTTGTCTGTTTGTTTGTTTTCTAAGGAAATTCTTCTGGTCGTGATAGTACCGATTCAGCGCTTTTTTGCTCAAGGCATTTCCGCACTGAGAAGTAAACACCAACCGATGAATAACAGTATGAATTTCTGAAGAGGTAGAGGACCTGTCCGTGTCTGTAATAATCAGACGGGACAAGCGAGCAGAGCGATGAGTTCAGTTCCATGAGCTGTCTGGATGCCTTTAAGGTGTTTTAATAATTACAAAAAGCAGCAAATGAATAGGTAAAGCATCAAAAGCTCAGAAACGGTTGGCTTTGTGCAATGGCGAGAGTCTCTCTCACACGTACAGAATGACATTGTCGGGACAGTGCAGGCTGTCGGTGGGGTTCAAGGCTCTGCAGGTGGTCTGCGGCGGGGGCGGGGCGTGGCAGCTCTTGGGACGGGGTGACTCGCAGTCGTCAGAGGTTAGCTCTGCGATGTCATCTGATTGTGTGTCGGACATCTCTAGGTCGCTGCGGATGCTTTCCGGCTGAGCGAGGGTGACGTCTCGGAGACCCTCCCTGAGTGACATCCCAGGCGACAGGCCCAGAGGGGAATCCATGATAACCCCGCTCCTGCGGGAGCTGCAGTCCTGAGGCTCCTCCCCTGAGCCGGATGGCATGGCAGCAGTAGGTGGAGCCAGATCCTCTTCAGTGGTTAAACACAGATGGCTCGGTTTGGTTTCAATGTCCACCTGGATCTCAAGGTTAGTGCCCTCTCTGAAACACAACAGATCAGAAAATGTGAGACAAAGCATCACTTCCAGGAGTTTTTAATCAAGGCTGCTGTAATTTTATATTTTGTTGTCTGGATGCACCAATATTAAAATTCTGATCTATCCACATAAGCTAATAATTATTGTCAAAACCCTAAAATAACCATGTACAATAACACTTTATTTGACAGTGTCCTTGTTACACGTTACATGTACTTACTATAGTAATAACCATAAATTATGCATAATTACATCAACTAACCCTAAACCAAACCCTAATCCTCACTCTAACACTTTAATAAGCATGTTAATTAATATTACTCAGTACTTCAATTTATAATTACACTGTAACAAGGACACCTTAAAATAAAGTGTAACCTAGTATTTTTGTCTAAATAAATCTAATAATTATATGTCCTAATACAATAAAAATAAAACACTAAAAACTAAAATCAGTCATTTTGTTAATTATATAAAAATAAAACACTAAAAACTAAAATCAGTCATTTTAAATGAGGATTTAGGTGTCACAATATTATAATGTACAGTATAAAAAATGGATTTATATCCGATACTGATGAATTATAAACTATTAAAAAAACTCATCATTGTGACTGTTATTATTTTTATTTTTTTTAGTTGATGTTGTTTTGAATTTTGTATTTTTTATTAATCAATAATTAATTAATTTTAAATTAATTTACTGAATTTAATTTTTTTTTTTAAATATTGATAATAAAAATATTGCTGCAAATCAGCATATTAAAATGATTTCTGAAGGATCATGTGACACTGAAGACTGGAGTAACGGCTGCTGAAAATTCAGCTTTGCCACCAAAGTAATTTTACATTTTAAAATATAAAAATATTGCTGCAAATATGTATATAAATATATTAAAAAAAATTGTTATTTGTTATTTTGATATTTAATAATTTTTTTATTTTTTATTACTTTTTTAATGGTGTTCATAAGAGACATTTTTCAAAAACATTATAAAATATTACTGACAGTATTGTGCATTTATTCATTAAGCAGTTGCTTTTATTCTAAGTGATTCACACACCTGTCAGGTAAGGTGTAAGAGGAAGTGATTGATCCTGCCATGCCCCTAGTGCTGGCACAGTCACTGGCTGCTCCCAAGCTGCCCGTCTCCCTTCCAGCACCTTCCTTTCCCAGCTCTGTTGCCTGCACCTCCAGTCTGAAACATAACATGTTTCCATCAAAACAAGGACATTACCCATATTTACAGTGTAGCTCTTGTGTATTTACCATACAGCATGCCCTACTGCTGACATACCACATGCCCTCATACCTGCTGTATTTTCCTGTCCTCGCACCAAGCGCTCCTCCTGCGAGTGTGTTAAAGTGGGGCGTGTCTCCCAGACCCCCTGGGGCAACGGACAAGCCCTCGCTGGGAGAGGTGGTGCTGAGGCCGCTGGCTCCTCCCTCCAAACTACTCTCGCCCAGGCTGGGAGACTTCAGCGCTCGCCATGCATCAGCAACTACATTGATGGTTCAATACAATGATCAGCACTGCCAAGTTTTTTTTTCTGATGATACAATTGATCAATCACTTTTTTTACCTGTAATAGGCCCATCATCTTCATTAAAGTCTATCCTTACACCTCGTCCTTTCCCCCGGCTCACCCCGCAGCCCCCACCGCGGCACAGAGAGATAGGAACAACACCATACACATACGCCAACATGATGGGGACGCCAATGCCTGTAGGGAAGAGCTATAGTCAATCTCTGGGTTTGAAAACCAAGATAGTTAATGAGTAAATATGCTTAACTTGGATCTCAGGAAACATTTCTTATTATTGTCAATGTTGGTAACAGTTGCACTTCTTAATATTTTTGTGGAAACCTTGATACATTACCACAAAATATTTATATTTCTACTCCAAATAAATGCTGTTCTTTTGATCTTTTTCATCTTTTTTCAACACTGATAAAAAGAGCCGTTATTAATATTTGATCACTATTAATGAATGATCAGCAAATCAGCATATTGATAAACTTTTTTCACAATATTACAATTTTACTGTATTTTTGATTAAATAAATGCAGCCTTGGTGAGCATCGGAAATATTTCTTTTAAATACATTACACAAATCTTAATAACTCCAAATGTATGACCAGCAGTGTTTAATAAACATAACATTTTAGTATATTAAAACATAACTTTATAGTAAGTTCCATTAATGAGTTAAATATTGTAGTGTATACAGTAGGTGGATCATATCGGTATTGCTGTGCAACTTCCTCCAGATTTAATTTTGTGCTTCATTTTCTCACAATTTCCATACATTGTTCTGCACTGGAAGTTGCGGTTGCTGAGGCTAAATGTAGAAGCAATTGTCAATAGACTCCATTATAATGAACAGGAACTGAAGCTTAATTGTCAATTGACTGAATTATTGTGAAAATGAGTTGAGGTTTAAAGTTATCAAAGTGTTAGATTAATATAAAAAAAAAAAATCTGCAGCAAAAAATGTTTTCAAGTGGGTCCATCCAGAGATATATGAAGCCCAGCTGACATATTTCTCTTGGTCAGTGTGACCAACTTGAACATTGCAAAATCTATGTGGGTAAATCCTTCGCACGAAATTCCCATTCATGTGGATTTCTACTGAAATCACTTGTTTTTCCCTGTGCTTTGCAGCATTCTTCATTTGTAAATCGCTTTGAATAAAAGCATCTGCTAAACGAATAAATGTAAATATGAATGTAAATTATTTCAGGAACACTCACCCACGCTGACTGCAGCGATGACTGGAGCCGTGATGATTGACAGAGCCACACCACCAGTGATAGCGAGATTCCTCCTGTGATGGGACATTTTCTTGCCCTCGTAGTGCGAGTGGATCTGTGACAAACAGCAGCTGTGTTACTGCACGGTCACAAATGTGCCTTTATCTGCTCAAATCAAAGATCTGATCTATTGGCAACCTAAAGCTTTAAAATCTGAATGAATACTTTAAAACAGAACAAAATGTCTTTTGTAGCACGGAAATAAAGTTTAATGCCAACTCTGTGTCCTACATCAGGAAGTCGTTTTCTAGAATTATGGCAATATCAAAAGCAATTAAGCTGGTTGAGCAACACGGCTGACTAGAGGGAAATTCCCAGGCCTTTTAAGGATATTCTGTTCCTGATTGCAGGTGATAAAGATTTCCGTATTAACTTCTAAACTGTAATGCTGTAGGGAATGTTAGCATTTCGCACCTTGCGTCCAATGTAAACAGGAATGCCGATAACCATAGCAGGAACTGCGATGCCAGCGATTAGAGTGATGCCCACCGGTGCACCAATCAAAGTGCCCAGCTGCCACAGAATCTTCTTCTTGCGACTCCATGGCTTCTTTCCCCAGAACGTACAACCTGATGGACTGAGAAGACACAGAATATTATTATTTTTCGATTCCAGCAAGTCGTTTGAGAAATTCCCACTGATGGGTAGCAGAAGGTACCTGAGGTAGTGCAGGTCTGAAATCTCCTTCATACAGAGCCAGCAGAACTCACAGCCGCACACAGCACAGGTCATGTGATTACAGCTGCCGTCATTCATCTTGATGATGTAGGCACCGCATCGGGGGCAAGGCTTGATGTCATCATCTGAGTGGGGATTAGAGGGTTGGGATTTAGAATATGTACAGGCAGACAGTGTGTGCTGAGGAAGCGCTTTCTGAATGCCAGACAGGGAATAAGAGACGTTAGCAGACTCCTGCTGGAATTCAGGAGAGAAACTAGACAGAACTTGAGGAGGAGGAGGAGAGAGTACAGTCCTTTGGGGAAAGAGAAACTTCAGTAATCTGCAGTGAACAGTGAAGTGCACGAAATGAAAGTGCTCAAGGGGGAAGCACACAGCAATTAAATTGTATGAGTGGCTGATAGCACCCTGAAACACAAACCAGAAAGAAAGCACACTAGAGTTTTGACCGTTTATTTTTATCCACTAATTTGTGATAGCCTTTTTCAAAGTGATCTAAGGTCTTGCTGGGTGGTAGCTAGGGTGTTCTGGTTGGTTACCAGGGCATTGTTTTGAAGTTACTAAGGTGTTCTGAGTGTTTTTGCTAGGTAGCTACTAAGATGATCAGACTGTTGTTTTTTTGGGTGTTCTTCGGCGGTTGTTAAGGTGGTTCGGGTGGTTTCTAGTGCTGCTAGATGGTTGCTGTGGTGTCCTTGAGTGGTCTATAGGGTGTTACTAGGAGGTTGCTAGGATATTCTGTGTTGTTACCATGGATTTGCTTTTTTTGTTGCTATGTGCTAGGGTGAGGGTGGTTTCTAGGGTGCTGCTAGGTGGTTACTAGGGGGATCTAAAGGGGGTAGTGTTTTGTAGGGCACTGCTATGTTTTTTCTAGGGTGATCTGGGTGGTTTCTAGGACGTTGCTATGTGGTTGCCTCCTAGCCCAGGTATAAAGAGCCTAACCCCAAATGATATTACAGTCTCTGGATATGGCTTGAGTCTCTCCTTCACTGTATGTTTGTGGGACAGAAATAGTGGTTGATTGGTGGTTAAATACTCACTATGTCCCTGCTCGGCCGTGTAGCTGGGTGAGTGGTTACTGTGCGTTCTCAAGGACAGAGCCCTCTGCTGGCGGGCAGAGTCACAGGTCTGGTTAGGATGCCAAATTTGCTTGCAGTGGTAACAGAACTCAGCACCACACCCTTCTCTTCGACACACCAGTCTGGGGCAGCTGGCACATCCAGAGGCGATGACTGCGAACCTGGCAGGAGAACAATGCAAACCAGGTCATCAGACTCTTCTATAAAATCTATAATTTCGGTAATATAACATATCATTATACCAAGATGTGTGCAATCTACTCTAACAGAAGTACATGGTACAGAGACGATATCAGAGAGTAATACTCTGATATAAACCATGGTACTATATGATTACCATATTCACAAACAATGGTATTTCTATAGTACTTTAAAATGGCAGTGTCCAAAAATGGATTATTGTAAAATCATGATATCCTCTGTAAATGTAAATATTTTAGACTTTTTTGATTATGCCCACAGATAACGTTTCATAAGATTGAAATTAAAGAAACGGCTCCCAAAGTAATCACATACGCAAGGATCAGTGTGTTCCCTACTCAGATTCTCTGTAATGTCAAATTCCTTTTAAAGTCAAGGAAAACTTGAGCATGTACAGACACTACTACATTGTGGAAAATGAGGAGGATTTACTGCAGTATGTTCCTACCGTGAGAGTTTCCAAGTATTCCAGTAGCATTTTATTATTTTCCTAAGAAAATGACTTTGCTGCCAAATTCTACTCTCAGAACAACTACATAGTAAGCACAATGATTATTAACAAATGTAGCCTATTTCTTAAATCTTTAAACAAAAATCTTGGGTAGGTGGGTGGAGTTTTCCAGTGAAAGAAAAAGCTGATTTCTCCCTCTGAATAAAAAAAAAACCCTGACCCAACATTAGCTTATGCGTGACAAAAACAATTTTAATTTTAAGCACATGTTATGACTTGTTGGCTGAATTTAAAGCAGGTTCTGGAGAAAACATTCCTCCTTCAGCCAATACCTCATTAATCAGCTCAGTTGCAATGGAGAAGTGAACCATCCTATACAAAGAGCATCCAATTACCTGCATGTACTGGCACACACACACACACACACACACACTACATGTAGAGTCAAGCTAAAACTGACCTCATTACACATGATTATGATCTACCAAACACTCAGAGCTCACTAGGATTAAATACAATGAAATCAACTCTAATTTGAAGCTCACAAAGACACCATGGCATGCATACACGGTCAAGAGTAGCCAATGATTGTCTTAATCAAATACCAGCCTCAGTTACCCATAGCAACTCTACCTCTGTGCCGCATTTCAGTTGCCATAGCAACTTATCACTAAGGGAGAGAGAAACAAGCTGTTCCTTTCTCCCATTGGCAGCTCTGGATTTTCAATCAAGCTGAAGCGAAGCTGGTTAGGGGGGCTGATGGGTAATAAACAGCACCACGGACTGGAACTGATGCAGCAAAATTAACTGGGAAACCTTTTCCGTCAGCAAAACAAGGGTTTGTTTCCGTGATTATGAAATCAAAAGTGTTTTATTTTCTAAGGTGGGAGATTCCCAGTCACACTTTCATTTAATAACCTCATATGATGCAACCAAATAGCCAAATAGCCAATAGTGTGATCTCTAATGGCCAAAATGGCCTTTTCTGAAAAATTCCCAGACCATCTGAAAACCCGTTATCACCGGTCGTGGGCCTGATAGGAAATTGCAGTGACTCAAACATTCAGAGACGCAGACATAATCATGTCTCTTAAATGTAGGTCACTGGCACATTATTATGACTGACAAACCTTGGACAGGTTGTAAAAGGCCTCTGAAGGAAATCACACTCTCTCAGAATGACACATCAGCTAAACTAGGCTTCCCACACTAACGCAAGTTTTCCTTATAACTGTCCAAATGCCTCCTACACTTGTCGAAGCACACAGAACAAAGAGAAAGTGTTAAATACGTCCTCTTACTTCTACTGAATCTGACAGAAATATATAGATAGAAGTGCATTTAATACACTATTTGGTCAAAAGTATGTGGACCCCCAAATACCACACCCTTGTTGAGATTGTAGTTTCAAAACCATTGGCTTTAATAAAGAGCTGGTTCTTCCCTAACAGTGTCCATCCTCTTGGGAAGGTTTTCAAACAGATGTTGGAACATTGCCGGATTTGATCTCGTTCAGGCACGAGAGCATGTTCGGTGAGAAACTAGAATTCTCTCAACCAACATTCAGGCAATTTTAGGATGCCTTCACACTAGAGAGTGTTTGATGGATATGAATGCATAAGCTCCATGTTGAGGGTGTAGGAAGAGCTGTGTTATGCTGAAATCAAGAGGGAATGCAGCAAATTGGTTTTCCGAAAGCTGGAGCCAACTCTGAAATTCTCATTGGTCGATGGACGCTTACGTCTTAAGGGGGGCACAGTCCAGACTCAAAACATGAGCAGATGTGGCTCTGTGGAGTGTCTTTTGCCTTCAGTGCAAGTTTGAGGCACAGTCCAGACTCAAAACATGAGCAGATGTGGCTCTGTGGAGTGTCTTTTGCCTTCATTTCAAGTATATAAATATGGCAATGCAGCAATATATATATATACATATAAATATATATATATATACACTTTTTTTTTTTTTTTACTGAGATACTGAAACTAAAATTCAAGTGTTCATTTGGAGAAAAAGTGAAACTGAAAATAAGTTTCTGTAATTAAATTGCGTAACTGGGTAACTGACCTTAGTTTGCTGTTCAAGGTGTCGTGTTCTCAGGGGATACATTAAACCAGTCGTAGTAAAGTTCTTCAGCAATAAGCCACCTCTCAATATTTCAGCTGAACAACTTTAACATATTTCCACTCTAACATCATTTTCTGTCACGGTGAAGTGTGTCGACACTACTTACACTGCTGTATCACATCCACATTGTGTGCATGAAACAGACACTAAAACACAAAACACATCATCGGAGAAATGCTAACTAAACTGTTTCTATCAATAATTTTGGCTCTCCAAAACTGTTTTGGCCATGTACATTAATTTTTCTTTCCAGTTTCAGCCTAATATTTTGGGTATTTAAAATACCATCTGAATATCAATAGATGCTTATGAATTTCAGTAGCAGATCAGGTTGCCTTTCATTTTGTGATTTCACTGGAACCAAAAGCACTGAAGTGAGAGAAATGGAGTGTGACAGCTTTATGCAGGGCAGCACTTCATGCCAAACATTGCCGCCCTATGTCGCCTATGACCATGTCCACCACTGACTACAGGACAGGATAACATTTAAATGTTAAAAGTAAAGGGAAGATCATATTGAGGTCACCCCTTAGATATCAGGAACACAATAGGTCAGCAGTCATATCTAATATTATGTGGCAGAGAAAATAGGAAATGAGACATGTGATAAGAGGGGATGTTAATCTGTCTACATTTCCAGACCTCTTTCTGCAATGCAATGTAATAAACAGCCATTTTGAATACGATCAAGATCCTTTAATCACTGGTTTGTAAAAAAATCTCAGATTTGTCCCCTGCCTCCTTGCAATATGTCCCTACCAACTTTCGAATCAAACCTAAACTATTAGATTCACTTCATCCCAAAGATCTTCACTGGGGTATAGATGTGGGCTTTAGGCTAGTCAAGTTCTCCCACATCATTTACTCAGTAAATCATTTATATAATGACCTCACTATGTGCACAGGGGAAATTATTACTGGAACAGAAGGGACCCTCCCCAAACTATTACTACATCCCACAATTCCCTAGGACATCATTGAATGTTGTAGCATGATATATCTTCACACTGGAATTTAGAAGTCTTGCAAACTCATTAATTAGAAGGTCCACAGCATTTTGGCCATCTGCAACATTTCCTATTCAAAACATTTTACATCTCAACCAGTCTTACCCACAGTCTGGAGCTGGACACCATCGGCAATCAGGGTCTGAAGCCAGGCAGCGGCGCAGCAGGAACTCTTCATACTTCTCCATCAGGTTGGGATCATCCAGGATGAGGGCCACCTGCCTTGGGGCAAGTCGTTCGGCACACTCCGGACAGCTGAGCTGCACTCGGCTCTCCGTGATCTCGATACGCAAGTACTGCCGTAAACAGCACAGGCACGACCGGTGGCTGCATCCCTGGAGTTCAGGAAGCTGCTCTGCAGGTTGCCGCACTAGGCACAGGGGACACTCTAGGAGTTCTTGACCTCCCAGAGAGGCCTGGCTAGTGGACAAAGGTTCAGCCGAGTCTGCCGTAGAAGGGTCTGATGAAACATTGGTGGGTGTGGGGGGCTGGAGAAGCTGCTGTTGCTGGAGTTGTTGCCCAAGAGGAGTTCCCACATTAGCCTTGTTCCCCCTGGATCCACGTTTGCCATGGAAGAGACTATGAAAAGAGATCCTTCCTTGCTTCTTGCCCGGCCCATGGCATTTCGGATTGGGAATGCCGCTAACAGAGGAGTGGGGGGATTCAGAGTCCTTTTCAGATCCCATTTCCCAAAAACAATCTTGTATTGTCCCCCTACTTGAGTCGAGTTTGGGTTAGAGGAGTTTGTGTGAAGCGTCACGGAATGATTTCAACAAAGCTCCAAACCTCAAGGACACGGACTCTCTCGATACACAAAAGAATGTCTGTCAAGGTCTCAACAAATTCCAGTTAGTTTTCCCTTAGGGAAAATTCAATTTATGAAGTAATTTCTTCCTCTTAACTATAACAGGGATTTGTGTTTAAACAACGAACGTAAAGATAACTAGACTAACTGAGCCAAAAGGGATAAGGATGCGGAAAAGAAAGTAATTTCACTCTTCTCGTGAATAGAAAAAGAAAAGAAACCAGGAAACAAAAACAAATTGTTGCACCCCAAATACGTTAAGAACTACAAAACTGACAGATACTGTCAATTAAACACAGGGATGTTTAAAAACAAAAAGAATATCCAAGTTATTAGTAAAAAATGAATCTGGTTCAAGATATCGTACTCCTTTCCGAGGACTCGTCCTCTGTTGCCTCCGCTAGATTCTCTTGCTTGCGGAGCCGAGATGTGTGTGCTCCAGTTTGCTGTTCTCTTCTTCTGAATCGCCGGTCTGTTAAGGAAGAGAAATAGCACAGGAAGTTAGCACAGCGCACAGACAGCCTGCAGGAGGAGCATGCTCAGTACACATACACTCCTCCCTTCTTTTATTCTCAATCTCTTTTCATTTCACAGTTAACTCTTCATTGCACTGGACTCATGAAGTGACTGCCTGACACAAACCACTTACCAGCCGTTTAAAAACGAGAACTAATTGATTCAGTGATTTTAACCTGTTAAAAATGGATTTCTGTCCTTCCATTTTGTGTTAGATTTTACTTTCTCTCATTTTCTTTGTCTCACTGTTGATGACACCCTCTCACACACTCAAGCGCTCCCTCTCCACTTCACACTGCTCTGCAAGTGCAGTTGCCATGGAGATTCCCACTATGAACACAGCAAACAAGGACCCTCACAGTGACTCTGGCCCTTACGAACACATATACACCCCCGGCAGATATTAACACCATACATCACATAACGCATGAGTGCATGCTTCCACCCGAATTTATTCATTTATTTATATGTGAGAGGGACATCAATACAGTACGCAAATGCCATACTGAAGCAGAGGAAATGGTTCTGTAGGCCAGAATAATCTGTCAATCTCTCTGGCACATATTCCTACTCAAAAAACAACAACACCACACATACTAGTGCTACACAAACTCATCTAAGACTGATGTGTCCTGGTTTTCTGCTCTGATGACTCCTGGACTAATGCCTGCGTAGCACAAATCGGTTTACTTGTGCGAGGGGGAAGGGGAAGTGACCACCATGCTAGTGTAAAGCTGTCAAAACTTGCATACGATCAAATATCTATTTATTATTCAGTGAAGCGTTTTTTGTTTTTTTTGCAAATATTTATGTATAAAATAATACAATAGGATGGTTTCATTTTCTGGAACTTCATTCTTTTGTATTGATTATGATATCAGGCCAGTTCTATAAACCTGACTCTTTTTTTTTTTACTTTTAGAAGAGGTCTATTCAACTGTCACTGTGTGTGAGAATTTTTAAATGAATTTTCAAATAATTTAACAGACAAATAAACAACACGATTTCTTTAGCATAGACCCCCGAGGTGCATCGTAATTACTGTCTGTAATTACTAGACGACAACTTGGTGTTCACGTCCTCAGACATGGAATTATGTATTTCTATGGCAACACTATAAATGAATAAATAAGTGCAATTTCTATTAATTTGAACAATCAATAGAACACACAAAACACAAGTCACTATAACAGTTATGTACATGCCTTATTAATATTTAGCTTATTTAGCAGGACATTAGTTATTCAACTCTGTGCTAGTTATACATTCAGTATATTGAATGGCTTTCATTTATTTTTAGAATAATCTTGCATGACTAAAACAGAAATATAATGATAATCTACTTCACTACATTTGAAGCCACAGCTTTCAGAAAATTCAGTGCAACTTATAATTACAAGTTCTACGAAGAGTCGGAATCTCGTAATTATGATAATCATGAATGCAGCTGTAATAATAAACAGTGATAATATTAACATATTTATATGCGATGGTGTTTATTATGACAGGGTATTTAAAAAACAACAACATGGTATTACTATGATGTCCAAAGACAGTATTAACATGTTTAAAAAACATTATAGCTACATTTCTTTCCTTTTTTTGAGCAAGAGAGTCACAGCATAAAGCATAGTAAGCTAAAGCTTTTTCTGCTGGCGTTCATGGATCTGCAAGGTACGCAGTAACAGCAGTCAGTATGACCCACTTTTCCACAGAGTGCTTTCGCATTGCTCTTAGCCACTGTGTCCTGATATCTTGACCCATTATGACAGGAGGATGCAACAATTATTATGTGCTCTATACTGTATGTGACACAGTGAGAGGCACACTTATTAGACGCATTAAAAATGCAAGAGTCTAGCCGACGGAAACAGGAAAATTTCATACGATCTCAACAGATCTGCCTATTTTAAACAGGTAGATTGAAAAGGTGGTGTTGAATTGCAGTCTCGCGTAATATATATATATATATATATATATAAGGGCTGAGATGGTAATAGCCCTCCATTGCACTTCGGCAGCCTCTGCTAATGCAACCGATGACACATAATTACCATCTGTGCTCTCTGAGGTTTAGTGTGTGTAAAGGATGCTAGATCCACAACAAAAGCTGTTTCTGGAAAATCTGTGTCACATCTTGGCACCAGATAGAAAGTTAACAAAGTAGAACCCACTGTGTGTGTGTGTGTGTGTGTGTGTGTGTGTGTTTTTGTAACATATCAGGACACAAATTTGTATAATGACAAGGGTATAACATAGGTATAGGTACAAGGAGAAGGTGACTTTTCAGGACATTACTCCATGTCCCCACTTTTCAAAACTCATAGAAATCACACAGAATGGAGTGTATTGAAAATCTGTAATAGCACAAAGTGTCCTGTGAGGGGTAGGGTTAGGTGTAGGGTTGGTGTAGTGCGATGGAATATACAGTTTGTACAGTATAAAAACCATTACGCCTATGGGATGTCCCCACTTTTCACTAAAACAAACGTTTAGGTGTGTGTGTGTGTGTGTGTGTGTGTGTGTGTGTGTGTGTGTGTGTGTGTGTGTGTGTGTGTGTGTGTAATAGGCGTGGCTGTGTTTGCTGAACAACAGAAGTTGCTCCATTATTTATCAGCTGTGAATGATGTGTCAGTTCACAAGAAGCTGTTTTCTGCTTACACTGCTGCGGCTGGAAATTAGCAGCCTGTTTTTTCCATTTAGGAACAAGTTTATTTAAAAACTTTGAAAACAGTTGGAACAATCCACAGCATGGCTCTCAGTTACTGCAAGTCTGGTTTAGTTCTCATTGGTTTTATTACTACAGTCAGCCAGAGTTCGTAACTACATGCAGTAGATTAAAACACACAAGATAGAAAACATCAAACAGAGGACGATCATGGAGAAAGGGGAAATTCTATATTGGTCTGGGATTTTTTTGGTTTGCTTTGTGGTTGATTGGTGTGAGAACACGTTCTCACGTTTTTATTTAAATCAGGGCATAGACAAGATAGGTAATCATATAAAATAATAATAATCACTAATACTCATAATCAAATGTATTATTAATGTAATACTTATAATCAAATCAGTGTGCTGATAATGTAATTTGTAATGATGAAAGTTGTTTACTATATACACTTTACTATATACTAATAATATATATTCTAATAATATATTTTCTTTACTATCACTTTTTATCAATTTAACACATCCTTGCTGAATAAAAGTATTGATTTTATTTTAAAAAAAGAAATAAAAAAATTACTGACCCCAAATTACTGACCAGTAGTGTATATTGTTATTACAAAATATTTATATTTTAAAAACATAGCTTCTTTTTTTTTTTTTTTTTTTTTTTTTTTTTTTTTACTTTTTATCATCAAAGTATCCTAAAAAAGTATCACATGTTCTGAAAAAATATTAAGCAGCAGAACTGTTTTCAACTTTGATAATGAATCATCATATTAGAATGATTTCTAAAGGATCATGTGATAATGATCCTAAAAATTCAGCTTTGCATCATAGAAATAAATGATCATTTAAAGTATAATAAATTTAAAAACAATTATTTTAAATTGTAATAATATATCACAATATTTTTTTTTCTGTATTTTTGATCAAATAAATGCAGGCTTGATGAGCAGAAGAAACTTCTTTCAAAAACATTAAAAATAGTAATGTTTCCAAACTTTTGAACTGTACTGTATAGATATATATATATATATATATATATATATATATATATATATATATATATATATATATATATATTTTTTTTTTTTTTTTCTTTTCATATTAACTATATGTTTTCGTATTGAAAACAGGAAACAACTGCTGCTGAAGTCATAATGAAAGCAGATCCTTACTATAGACACTCACTTACTGTAAGATAGCTGCGAGATCCCTTATAACTAACAGGAATATTAGTTTCAAAATCTCTCACTACAAAGTTTTGTTTCAGAATGAATTGTGTTTTTTCCAGACCATTTATAAACATGTCACAGAGGCATTCAGAAAATGACGACGTATTAACAGAAACCACAAATGAACTATGCAGGCTACAAATCAGCATAGGTTCGCAAACTCTTGGGTAATTATGAGAATGCAGCAGAGAATGAGGACACAACGCAATTCACACAAAGACGGAAGCTATATATAATTCAACAATCAACAGAGCACTGAAAGAAGGAAAGTGCAGAAAATAACTGTGCACAGAGCTTTTACTGCACAACCCGTCACTACCGTGAGAGATAAGACTATGCAGAAAATAACTGTGCACAGAGCTTTTACTGCACAACCCGTCACTACCGTGAGAGATAAGACTAACACGGTCTCAGCACTCCAACCAGTCTGAGGCTTACTGTACTCTCTAGGGACAGGTGGGCTACTGAATCTCTAGCCATTACTTAATCATTTGAGTCACACCTGAAGCTCCACTGAGGCTTACTGTTCTTAGCAAAGCCTGCTTGTGTCCTGCTGTCTTGTTTTCGTTCAGAGTGTTGTTGATTTCAATTAGCAGCAGTAACTTCACTCACAAAAACAAAATAGTTTTTATTTACTCATCCTAAAGTTCCAAACCTATTTGATTTTCTTTCTATTGTGGGACAAAAAAAAGAGAGTACATTCCTTAAAAGTAATATAAAAGTAGTTCAAATGGCTCGTAAGCTGTATTTCTAGTCTTCTGAAAACATATGGCAGGTTTGTGTAAGAAGCAGACTTAACCCTGATAAAGAATCAGCTGGTTCTGACTCAATAGAATGAATTATAAATTGGACATCACTTCATTAAAAACAGTGACCAGCACATTCTTCAGAATATCTCCTTTTCTGTCCCACAGAAGATAGAACGGCGTTATTTTTGGCAACTAAATATAAAACTTTGTTAGTAGAAATAAAGCTAAAATAATATAAAATATAAATATCAGATGAAAAACGCACTCCTAAAAAGATTTTAAAATGTTGGAAACTAACTGAAATAAATTAAGTTTAAGCTGAAGCACTAATTACTAAACCTACAAACTGAAATAAAAATAAATTCAATCTAATTAAAAACTAAAACTAAATAAAAATGACATAAAAACAATAAAATTACTAAAACTAGAATTGAAAATGTAAAAATAATGATAATAATAATAATAAAAGCTAATTCTAAATATTATTAACAAATACTATAATAGTATATAAATAGTGGTTTGGACTGATAAGATTGTAAAAAATGTAATTTAAATTTTTTTTATGTTTTTTTAACAAATCCATACCCAGAAGATTTGGTTAGACTTTAAGAACAGTCAGTATTCTGTCAAGTTATGATCACACGTACGCAGTTTAACCTCTGCATTGTGACGGGGAGGGCAGGAAGTACCGGCAGACGTCTAACTAACCCATTAGATGAGTTTTGATAATGAAATCTCTTTAATCTGTGAATCTGTGTGAATGTCTGTGCCGAGCAGGTGGTGGTGTTTATCCATGTCCCCTTCTTGCTAAGAACCAGGCTGTTTGTTCTCCAGCTAACCTCATCCTTCATTGTATCCTCATTCCTCACAGGAGTCAAAATCTCATATCACGTCTCATGCACTGTACAAAGACTGACTAACAATCCTCAATACAAGACATGACTAACCCCAGTACATACTCAGCAGCTACAGTGAATGAGGCTGGTACAAGAGAAAAACAGCCACGGGTTCTTGTGAAACCAGAGATCTCGATTTTATCAGTTCTTAACAATCACATGGTGGTTAGTGGTAAACTGGATAGGCCAAAATTAAAACAAAAAAAAAAAACAAAAAGAACAAGTCAAGAAAGACTGGAATTAACCGTATGTTTGGTGACACAAAATAAGAAATGAAACCAGATTCATTCAGTGCATTCCTTTCTTACACTAGAAGTGTTGCACAAACTTCTAACACATGTACTAGTTACAATGAATTCATGAAATACTGTGAAGTTCATGATGAACCAGTACACTCTATATTTAGTATGGTGTTATTGAGGAAGAAACGCCACAAAGGCAAGCCGGGCCTCAGCCAGAGTCAACAGAGCAGGCCAGGAAGACAAGAATCTCAATTCACAAAAGCAGACAAGTTATGTACACATGCAAGAGGTGACTAGATGTCCAGATGTCTAAATTTAAAGCTGCTGAGGGAATAAAAAATAATAATTTAAATATTTGCATTTTTTGTGCCCTGCCTAGTTCAAGCGTAACTGCTAATAAACACACACACACACACACACACACACACTAGGTTTCTATATAAATTTTCTTTTTTTTATGTGAATTTTTATTTATAAAAATAACTAAGTTAGCAATGTATAAAATAGCTCATAGATAGATAGATGATAGATAGATAGATAGATAGATAGATAGATAGATAGAGTTCAAGCATAACTGCTAACACACACACGTCTGGTACACTATTCTTGTAGGGACTTGTACGCCCCATAGGCATAATAGTTTTTATACTGTACAAACTGTATTTTCTATCGCCCTACACCTAAACCTACACCTAAACCTACCCCTCACAGGACACTTTCTGCATTTTTACATTATCAAAAAAAAACAAAACAAACAAAAAAAACTCATTCTGTATGATTTATAAGCTTTTATACCCATGGTTACCTCAATTTAGGTGCTCACGGTGACGCGAGTCCCCATGAGTTGGTGTGTATTCAGGTTTAAGTCCTCACCAGTGATAGAAAAACCTGTACACACACACTAAACTGTCCCAAAACTGTTAAATATTAGCTTGGTCCAGCCTACTTCAAGAGTAACTACTGAAACATAACTAAATCAGCAACACATACAAAAGAGGTAGTTCATTAGCTACGGTCTACAGTAAAACAAAACAATGTTGATAAGGTCCGCGTGGACTGTCACGCAGCTGGGATGTGAAGTATCATACAGTAATATCAGAACACTTTGACAACATTATTGTATTTTAATATCATAGACGCTCAGAAGACAAAAGCGTAACCATGACGACAGATCTGTCGGGCACTTACCGTACAGACGGATCTGAGAGTAACGTACTGAAAGCAAGTGAAGCAGAATAGGGCGGAACGCAGTGAGCTTCGGTGCTATTGTAACGTTACACCATGTACATGTAACCAACTGTCCTGTAAATCTGACTAATCTCACCCTAGAGGTATCCGCTACTACACTCCTCGAAAATCAGTCCGAGGGGAAGATGTGAGCCCTTTTTCCTGCCCTGTACTCGATACTGCTCAGATTATGTCCGCAGCTTGATTATCTTTCCATTCACGTCACCGACCGAGTCGGAAACCCCGCCCACTGACATCACCTCGAAAAGGAAATGAAAGCGCGACTCATTGCCAGGGAACAAAGTTTTGTTTAATAAGACACGTCCTTCGAATGAATATTCAAAACATTTACTACAGTTCAGTGACAAACACGGAAAATCATTTAAATAAGGTGATGTAAAACAGTTTAAATTATTTAAATGTACATTAATGTATTATTTAAATGGCTAGAAACCCTATAAAAAAATACAGCATTAAACTTACATTATTTTGAGTCTATTATTATTTCAACCACAGAGCCTTATAAGCTTATTAGAAGGGAAGGCCTAATAATTTTCTTGGACAAAGGGGGGCCTTGGAGCCAAAATGTTTAGAACCACTGATTTAAAACACGTAAGTTTCTAATACAAGTCTAATACATACAACATAGATAGAAAGTGTATATTTTTTAAATAGTTTTAATTCTAGGGTTCCCACAATGTTGACCAAATGCTTTTCTCTGACTTTACTAGTTGTCTGTGAATATAGTATATGCATTTTAAAAACATTTATGGCTTCTGGTTTTTCAAACCAGTATGTGAGCCAGGTTGACAGATTTATTGAGAAAAAATATATTTCGCACACACACACACACATATATAAACTACTTAAAAGCACTATCTAGCATTATTGATTAAACATTTTAAATCAGAGCATAATGTGAAAACAACTGTTTATAGAAATTTCCATGGTATTTCTTGATTTGGAAAACCCAATTTCAAACTTCCCTGATCTGTCTAGGTTGTCTATGACTAGGGGAATCCTGTAATACACGTCATACCCTGTTCAGCGGATCCACTAAGAAATCACTTCCCTTTATTTTTTTCCCCTCAATTATTAGCATTTTATTTTTGTCTCACAAACTTTTGAAAGTGTTTTCAAAGTAACACCCAATTAAGAAGAGGATGTAAAATCCAGCACCGGGACAGCAATACAGAAACACAAAGAATAGATCTCTTCATGTAAGGTAGTAGAAAATAGTCCCCACGTTTATTGAAGGTAATCAACTGGGTTTCAGTTAAATCTGTGTTCATTACAAAACACATACACTACATGGCATGATCAAAATAAACATCTGAGACACTTCCAGCTCCCCCCTTTCCCCCATCCATTATTTTCACATCTGGATCAACCTGGATGGGAGAAACTGGATTTCATATAGCTGCAGAAAAAAGAAAAAAAAAAAAAGTCCACAAGTAAATTAATGACTCAACTCAGGACATGAATTAATAAATATTAGCTAATAAAGCAATTAATAAAAAAAGCTTTTTTCATTCAGCAATTAAACCAAGCCTTCACATGACCTCTACTGGATATCATGCATTACTGCAAGATCTACCAGAAAGTCTTTAGAATGATCACATTTCACTGTGGAAATCGTGAACTAGCGCAAATGACATAACCATACCTTTTTACAGGTGTCTGGTTAGAGTACAACAAGCTTTCTTTATACATATGCTTATAACCAAATTAATTAGTATTAAAACTTCTATATGATCTGAATCAATGAGACATTACAATTAGCTTGGGTTCGCCATTCAGCATTTAATATTTCATAGGCTTCTTTGTCAAAAGAGTTCCGTTACCCATTGTAACATAGGCAGCAGATGAATCAAAATCATGTCTAAAGACAAACTCACGAAGACATAAACACAAAACATGAAAGGAATCAAATAGGGTTTATAATACATACAAGAAAAGAGGGGATGCAGAGATGATTCAGACAAAATAAACAAGATCTTTACAGGTAGCAGCAGAGAAGGCAGCAAGGATGGAGGCAAAGACGAGGTCGGGGGGCTGAGAAGCATCAACAGCAGTGTGGAGGCCCCGGGCACTGTAGTACTGCACTAGAGGGGCCGTCTGCTTGTGATAGGACTCTAGTCGGGAGCGCAGAGTGGTCTCGTTGTCATCACTGCGGCGAATAAGAGGCTCCCCGGTTACCTGTGGATGCATGGATCAGACCAATCCTTTACAACATTGCTCATAGCCGTCCTGCTAATAAGAATAAGACCGTTTTTGTTTCTCACATCATCCTTCATTGTCTCTTTGGGAGGGTTGAACTCTTCATGGTAAGATCGGCCGCTGGCCTGGTGGATGAGCCTGAGGAATGAAATCAATTATGTTCAGTGGTGGACAGCAGCAAAGTAGATTTATTCTGTTAGTGAGTACATTTTCAGGTATCTGTACTTTATCAGAAACTTTTACTTTACTACATATCAAAGCATAAAATCATACTTTTTACTCCACTGTATTTCATAAAAACATATCCTTCCTCATTCTCTTGAACTGAAGAAATCGCCACCCGCTCTGAGTGGCGTTACTTAGGCCAAAGTTTAGTACTGTTTATTGTAAATTAAAATCATATAGAGGTTATGACAGGCTATTCAGATGCTTGAATGTGGACTTGAATGCAATAATAATAAGAAAGGATTCTTGAACAGCAAATCAGCATATTAAGAAATATGAGACATTGATGACTGGAGTAATTTGCTGAAAATAACGAAGAATAATGCTAATAATAATGCCCATGCATCTTCCCCACTGATGTAGCAGTTTCAAATGGTATGAAACTAAAATATTTGCATAGCGTTCCTCTTAAAATGTGAACACATTTTTCCACATGTCATGTCTGTACACTGCATTTTTATACTATTTATTGCATATATTTGCACAAATTTCATTTTTCCGCTTTTTAAAAATACTATATGGCTCCATCACTCTGATATTTTAGTATATTTAAATGTAATGTTTTAATTAAAAAAAAGCTTATTTGCAGATCAATAAATAATAAATGTCTGCGCTAATCTTTCTTATTAGTGCTGACTAATCTTTCTAGTGCACACTAGAATAAAAAAACATGGCTCACTCAAAAATAAATTCAAGTAATTTTATACATCTACTCAAGTAAAACTGAAAATGAGGACTTATACCTTTTAAGGCACAATATGTAAGATTTTCGTAATAAAATATCCAAAAACCACTTGCACATTGTTATATATTTATACTTCTACTCAAGTAAAACTGAAAATGAGGACTTATAAATAATATGTGCTATCAGTTTCGGCTTGTAGAAACTATGGCAACACAATGCTGCTGGCAGTCGCAAACTAAATCTAAATCCATGACTGCAGTCGCAAATGAAATGAAAAGTGTTGACTGCAGCATTAAATTAAGATTTGCTCGATGTTGCACCATGAATCTTTTTCTGTGTTTTTACAGTGTTGCGCATTATAACCAATCACACACGAGTCTGTCGAGTTTATGAACACAGCGGCCAATCAGAGGTGTTCAGATGAGTCATGGCTGAAACACCGGAGTTTTGTTCAGTGTGTGTGCTCGCTGAGTGTACTCTCTCATCATACGCATGATGTAAGCAGGAGATTCATTCATCAGACAGTGCATAGACCGCTTTACTGATTATAAGGAGAGTTTTTTGAGAGTGCTTAAACTCGTGCTAGACTGAAGTCAGGCATACTGTTCTTTGACAATGTAACGTTAAATGTTCTTTGCCTGCTTTCTCTATATAATTCATTCGCTGTTTGAATAACTTTGGAAGGTACAGGTAATAAAAAAAAATGAATTCATTGCATTTAATTACATGATTGGGAATTATTTGGATGTTTATGGATGGTGACATCTCCCATTAGTCCACTCTCCTTCATAGCATCATCAAGCTTTGCCTTTGTTATTGTTTTAAAAATGCGATCTCTAGCAGCGAAAACTTACATATTGTGCCTTTAAAGAAATAATACATTATTTGGTTCTTGTTCTTTTACTCAAGTACTTGATTTGTGTATTTTGACCACTACAGTTTGTTACATTTAAACAAGAGTCTCACCGTCATGCTTTTCAATTAAAAGCAAGGAGGAAGTAAGGAGGTACACTTCCTTTTTAAGCTGCAATCAAAACCACTCAAGGAAAAGTTTCCTGCCACCACCTCCATTAAAGATAACAGAAACAAAAGTGTTTGACAGCTGCTATGCCCTACCTAAAAACATGTCTTCTCTTATTCCAGAAATGAGTGGGACATATTTTCAGCATTAAATTAAACTGAGCTATAAGAAAGCATAAGTGGTAGCGGGCTACTAAACAATACTTTAAATACACTGGACCCTTCATCTTTTTACCTTCCACAGATCCTGCGAACTAGCAGAGAGTCATCAACAGAGAATTCAACCACAGAGTCCAGTTTCTCATCACGCTTCTCCAAGAGGCCGTCCAGCTAGAAATGAGAAAGAGAGAGAGGGGAGAGGGTAAGGTGATGAGTTGTTTTGTTGTGATTTGGGTTGGGGGCCGGTTGGTTATGCTTTTTTTTTATTAAAGAAAGATTACAGATGTATCACAGACACATATGGAGGGTCAGCTGTATACAGAAGTCCTCACCATTTCTGCTTGCTTGACGGTGCGGGGGAAACCGTCCAGCAGGAATCCATTCTTGCATGCAGGCGTGTCCAGGTTGTTTTCAATGAGCTCCACCACCATCTCATCACTTACCTAAAGGAAAGATGACAAAACAAAGATTTAGGACTTTATCCCTCAAACCAAAAATACACATTGTGGAGGAACAAATATTAACATATATATAAAACTAGAACATCTGTTCATTTTACCAGTTTGCCGGCATCCATGGTTTCCTTAAGCCGCTGACCTAGCTCTGATCCAGATGCCACCATGGCCCTCAGCATGTCCCCAGTAGCTAGATGACACACACAGTACTTCTCTGCAAGCCTGGGTGACTGTGAAGGCCGAAATTAAACAAAGTATGGAATTAACCCAGAAACAAAAACAACACACACACATTTTTTTTTCATTAGACATTACATAAAATAACACTTAAAATATAATACCTGTCAAGAGGAACAATTAAACCATTTTCTTAAAATTTGTGTGTAATATTGGTCTTGAAATAGACAAAACAAAAAACTGTCATTCAAAAAAATTGGGGTCAGTAAGATTTTGAATGTTCACTTTTCTATTCATAAAATAATTAAAAATATATGTATCACAGTTTCCACATAAAAATATTAAGCAGCACAACTGTTTTTAACATGGATGATAATAAGAAATTATTTTGTGAACTGCAAATCAGTATAATAGAATGATTTCTGAAGGATCATGTGACACTGAAGACACTAATGATGCTGAAAATTCAGCTCTGCCATTGCAGGAATAAATTACACTTTAAAGGTCTTAAAAAAAAAAAAAAAAGTTACTTAGATTTATAATAATATTTCACAATACTATTATTTTACTGTATTTTTGAGCAAATAAATGCAGTCTTGGTGAGCATAAGAGACTTCTTTTGAAAACCAGTGGTAGTGTCTGTATGAACAAAACTATAAAACAAATTACTATTCTGTTGCAACCGCATTCATGAGCCAAGTTTTAATGGTTTTACTGGCATTCAAAATGTGCAGCAAATATTGCTTAATAACGGCAAGCAGTAATACAAACCAAGCTGATTGATCTGTAAGCTGATGAGCCTATTTTTTGATGATCTGTTGAGTGAGTTAGTGTCACCGAACAGGACAGAAAGGTCTACAACCTTCCCAGTAGTCACCAATTCACGTCTGTTAAATGTCACATCAGCTCAACTGAGTGACACGGATATTTAATAATCATTCCATATTTGCACTGAATTAATATTCTGATCAGAAAGCATCTGATAAAGCCCAGGGCAACAGGTGTTAAAGAGACAGGAACACTTAGTGACGCTTTAAATGGTTTAAATATGTACAGTTAAACCCAAAATGTACATTCTGACGTCATCTGCTCAAACTCACGTCATTCCGAACATGACTTAATTTCTTCACTGGAACACACACACACACACACACACACACAAAAAAAAAAAAAAAAACACACACACACAAAAAAAAACTTAAATAAATGCACACAAAAGACATAATTAAAGTGAATTGTGACCAAGCTGTCATTTAACATTCTAGCACTGTATCTACATCATTTCACTGAAAAAATAAATCCATACCGGTATGTAATAACATGAGGGTATGAAAATGACGACAGATTGTCCTTTTTTTTAGGGTGAACTACCCCTTTACAACACAGTACTATCTATCCCGCTGCTGTCGGACAGTTCAATCAGAATGAGCCACGCGGCCCTTCGCATGAACTCTCACCTGCGTCCCCTTCCCCGCACCGGGCGGCCCAAGCAGAATGGCTCGGATGCCTTTCCTTACACCGGAGACGGTATCATCCGCTTGCGTGCTGGGGGCCATGGTTACAGGTTGTAAACGAACTACAGACACTTCTCTCCACTCCACACTTCGCGTCCGCAAACTCACTCAGAAAGGAAGTGGTAACGCCTCCGTTTGCTGAGTATGGACTCAAAGTCCCGCCTCCTATCACAAGGCCAGCCATCTGATTGGCCAATGGCACGCCGTTTATACACAGCGCGAGCTCATTGGATAAAATCGAATGCATCAGTATCGTCCAATATCCGGAATTTGGCCTGAAGTGACACATCGCACATCAAGGAGATGTGAAAGTTAAGATAAGGCAAAACAAGATATCCGTATCTAAAATGACATATTCATATTTACATCACACTGTACAAAGGTTGTCATTCCGCTCTTGTTCTTCCGACTCTAACTTTATATTAACCGCAGACCATAATTTAGAAGTACCGTCCTGGTCTCCATAAAATGAACTTTGTTCATTTTTCAATAGTATTATTTATCTATAATTTTAGTATAATTTTTGGATCTTACTTGGTATGTTTCTTATTATGAACAGTATTTGTATTATTTATAAATATTTTGAATTATCTGGTATCTTTATATTTTCAGTTTTCATTTTAAAGTAGTGTTTTGCTTTTGTCATTTATTTTTATACCTCTGTTTAGCTCTCTATATATTTTTTATTTCAGCTTTAGTAATTATAGTACTTAAGTTCAAACTTTGATTTCAGTTAGTTGAGCCACAATGTTGTAGCTCAAGACACAAGACCAAACCAGCACTTCTCAAATTCATCTGATCGATCCACATTTATTGCCTGTAAATGTTTTATATTTAATCAATAATTAGAATAATAGGACACTATAGACCTGTTACCAATCAAATGAAATTACTAACAATAAAATTCATCTTTGCACTGCTAAGGCGGATCAGATGTTGCATCTGAATTGGTACGATTACAACTGCATAAATATTTTTGAGATTAAAAAAAAGAGCAAGGAAATATGATGGAAAATAAAATGATACTTTTAAAGTTAGATAAAAAATTAAGAGAATAGGATTGAGATGGAAATTAAAATTATAATTTGGATGCTATGGATTTGTTTGTTACTATTTTCGTTGACGAAATAGCAAAAACTTGAGTTTAAAAGAGTCTAAAATGTAATTCACTTAATAGTAACTTCTTGTTTGTTGAACGTTTGTATAAAATCAGTGTTTTCAATCGTGCTCATATTCGCGAAAACAGCTCTCTTGCGATATTAATTTTATCATGTTATAATATAAATACAAGATCTCATACAAGTAGTTTTTGTGCAATCATATCTTGATATCATGTTATAATATAAATACAAGATCTCATACAAGTATTTTTTTTTCAATTTTATTTTGATTTTTTTGGCAATAGTAGCCAAAAAAAAGTCAAATTAGAAATGTTATTAATTGCATTTAAAGCAGGAATGTTTACATCCAATCACATCGATAATGTTAACAAATAAATCAGACAATGTTTTTTCTAAATGTGCTTTTTTCTGTTTGTGTCTGTATGTTTACATGTAAATTGTTTCATTTGTTTTTGTCTGTATGTTTACATGTAAATTGTTTCTGCAATTTCTGGAGCACGCGTGCTGTGGTGATGTGACAATGAAAGTAACTTGACTTGACATTTAGTGATATATCCCCTGAGCTGTGGTCTTGAACTAAATTCCTGGGTCCTTTGAGTCTGAGACCGAGACAAGACCTTAAAAAAATTGTCAAGTACTACAACACTACAAGGCATTTCTAATAAGTTTAAGTTCTATTATAGTCTAATAGCTATATTTTATTTTAGCTTTATTTTAATGAACAAAAACTATTTTAAATAGTTTTAACAATAACACTATTCAATAGAACATTTTATTCCTAAATCCTAGTCTAGCAGAAAATGAGCAAAAAATATATACCAGTAAGAAACTGATGACAAGTATGTTGTCAAAAGCTTGTTTTATTGAATCTGCAGCTCTGCGTGATACATGGAAGCCACATTTGGAGTGTTTAAGATACCATAACACAAAACAGCATAACACTACAGTGCCTTAAGATTACTACAGTGATAGGGGCTGCATTTTGGTATGGAGTATGAAGTTTAAGAAATTATACCCTATGAAGACAATATGACATTTAGTGTAAATTTAAGCTTTGTAAGTGTCACTTATTCAAGCACACATTTAGGTAAATGAATCTAAATTTTGTTAGAATCATTTAAAAAGTTATAAAATTTTCATTTAAAAGTTACATAAAGCAAACACAAAAATAATATGTAGAGAGCTTAGGAAATAGGAATATGCATAATAAATATTTCAACACAATAACTGTGAAGTCATCTGGATCAAGCAAAGAAAAAATACATGTCTTGGACCATTTTCCTTTTCAATAAAATAGGGAAATTTCTATGGCAAATATCAATTACATTTGCATTCTTTTGAAGGCACATATCACTCATCAGTGTTACTGCAGAAATTGAGCTAAAAAAGAGCTTTGGTGATGGGGAAAGATCTAACTCTTAAATCGTATGCAGTTTTTCAGCCACAGACAGGACCAACATTGCCCATAAATGCCCAAAAAGGGGAAAAATAAGCCCATTTCCTTTCATTATCCAAGTGAGATACTCAATGTGTACTTAAAGAAAATGATATATAAACATACTTTCATAACTCTATTCTAACCAAACCCCCAAACAGTCTTATTCAAATAAAATTCTAATTCCTGGAACAGATGAGCAAAAATTTAAGTCATCCCTATAACATCAAATGTACAAATATAAAAACAGATAATGGGTTTTGGCAGTCCTTAATATGAAAATGAAATGTGTCACCACAAAGTACTGACATTAAATGTGTCGTTCATTTAAAGATTAAGGACATTGCCTCCCATCTAGCTTGATGAATATTCTGAGAAATCTGACTACAGCAGGTATCGCAGCATACAGCAGTCATGCAAAAGACATTTAAATATACATATAATAATTGACAGTCTAACAAAGCAAACAAACTTCCATTAGTCTTCAAACAATCCTTTCTAATTTACACAGACAAAAGTATCAAAAACATACCTGAAAACCCTTGTAAGGCAAAGCATTTTGTCCTTTAATTGTAATGTCTCAATTTATGGCTTTATTGATATATATTTTTTTTTTTACTTTTGTCAAATTTATAACAAAAATCTTGTAAAATTTATCTGTAAACACTGTGTAACTATGATGCCATATTGCACTTCCAAATCTGACATATACACAGTCAGTGTGAAAGTCAGACTAGGATACTTTTGGCCCTTGGTGCCCGATGAGAGCAGCCAGGCTTACATGGGTTTATAGCATGAATCTGGCTGCCACATGCGCAGGTCTACCAAGATCTGGTTCAGCTTCTGCATCCACAGATTCCTCTCATCCTTAGTGTCAGCACTCAGCCAGTTCCTGCATATTTCAAAGGGAAGTTCTGATTAGGACTTGAACTTCTCCATCAAAGCACATGAATTGAGATCGTTCATTGGGTCTTACTTTGTAACACACAGTGTGTCCTTGCACTGGCTGACCAGGGTCTCTCTGTCACCCTCCCTCTGTGGTCTCACAGTGATGAGCTCAAAGGTATTGGGCCGGGCACAGAACTCTCTGTTTGCTGGCTCCACTTTACGACTTGTACAGTTGGCAAGGTTAATGCGACCAATTGGATTCTGTGGAAAGAAGAATAACCGGTTCATTTTAAATTAAGTGCATCTCAAAAATTAACAAAATTATAGTAGTCCTACCTTTCGTTTTTCATCATCAGGGTAAGTCCAAAAAGAGATGCAGTATCCTGAAAGGATACACCACCTCCTGTGCCAGGATCCAAATCCACTAACATCCTCAAACATAGTCTGCAAATAAGAGACACCTTCACTAGCATCACACAAAACAGTCTTAGTTTAAAAAGAAAATGACTTCATGTTACTGATCTAGTTTTTCTAGCAATGCCTGGATTTTAACTGGAAGTATAAGAAAAACTTCTGCAGACATTCTTTCAGTATAAAGACTCACTAGGAAGCCTCGTTCCTCTATCCGTGATCCAACCTCGCACTGCATTTTCAGGTATATGTGCCCCTCCAAAGGACAAAGGAAAGGTACCTGTAGCAAAACAGGCAATAAGGGCTGGAACACAGACATATGCAAGAGAAGTGCCGTTTACATAAATGCAGAAGCTACACATTTGCCTGAAGGAGTAACGAAAACAACTAGTATACACCCAAATACAAAGGCATTGATGTGCACACAAAAATAAATAAGTAAATAAGCAGCTTAAAGTGACAGTATCACAGAAAAGACACCAAGCGTTGTTAGCCAAATACTCAGACACACAACAACCCGTGTTACTAAACACAGAGCAAATATAGCAACCTTTTTGTGAAACATGTCACTGAGCAGCTCTCTTTCAATCCCTTCATATTTGATCTAAAAGAGAGGAATGACTGCATGTGAAAGTCTGGGATAAGCAAACAGCAGCACTGTGCAAGAAAAACGAGTCGTGTTAAAACTGTTTTAGGCTGGTGTGAACACTAATGCTGTGGTTAAACCTCTCTTTGATGTTAGCAAGCAACAGAGGGTATGCATTGACGTCACTTTCATGACAGAACACGCCCCCTCAGTCCGACTGAGTGGCAAAACACTCTGCTACTTGGCTGGCACTAGCAGTTTGACTCAACAGTGATTCACATCTTGCCCACAGTGACTTACGCCTACTGTGACATCATGTGCATACCCTCTATACATCTAGTGTGTTTGACCAGGTGATGGTGTTAGTATTGTTTGATTTGTGGAACAGTAATGATGAGGCAGGAAAGTACCTTCTCCAGCGGGAATTTGTTTTTCCCAATAGAGGCTAGAGTTAGCTTGTGTGATCCGACGAGTACAAAGCTACTGGTGCGCACTGCATTTGGACCACCAGGGCTAGCCACAACTGAAAATGAAGAAACAAATTTAACAAACAAACAAATATCAAACTGAAAATGTTAGTTGAACTGAAATGCTTTTAAAAGCTCATTAATACTCACCAGGTGTTTGGAGGTTGCTCTTCTATAATAGATAAACAGAGAGGACAAGTACCAGAACTTTACATGTTTATAACAAATTAATGTTAAAGTACTGTACATGTTTGTTTATAATTAATTTATAATAAAGTTTCTAATTATATTTTAATTCATTGTTTGGAAATTTTTTTCCCAGATGAAGAATGAATTTGGTCTTAAAAACTGAATTTTGATCATTTTGCAGCAGTCTACAGTTTTCACTGATTATTGATAAATTTGTTTACAACATGAGTTAGTTTTTCCATTTTCTTTTGAGCATCATTTTCATCTGGACATAAAGACAGAGTGTCTTTATATAATAACAGTGTAACTGTAGTGGTATATGGAATAATGATTCTGAGACCTTCAGAAATCATTCTAATATGATGATTTGGTACTCCAGAAACATTAATTATTATCATCAGTGTTGAAAACAACTGTGCTGCTTTATATTTTTGTGGAACCCCTAATAGTTTTTTTTTTTTTATGATTCATTGATTAATAGAAAAAATAAAATAAAAAGACCAGCTTTTTGTAACATTGTAAAATATTACTTTTACACAGACCTGCCAACCTTGGAATTTATTTTTTTTGAGTACCATCAGCGTGTCGGGTGGAGTGGGGGTAAACAGTTTACTGTTTAACTGTTTACCGTAACTGTTTACCATAACTGTTTAGTTAGTTTTTGCTATTTTGTTTTTTTAATGCCATGTAAGAAAAAAAACAAACAAACAAAAAACTACAGTTTACAGACTAATTGAGTAAAAAGGCTATTTTGATTACCAAATTATACTTTACAGTTAGTGCTATCATACAAATACACTTACTTGTAGGTTTAAAATTCTACATGTCACATTTATTGTCCAACTACAAATATTTCAGCAAAATTTATATTTTAGTCAGAGTTATTGCGCTACTATTTCATTGAGCGCTGTCTGGTGTGTATGCGTGACGGCGCTCGTTCTAAATGAAGTCTGTGGAGTTTAGCGGAGAATCGCAAAGCAAAAGATCATGCACTTCTGACAGAAAAATGTTAATATTTCCATGGCTTTTTTAACATTTACAGATGGAGAATATAGCTGTGAAATGTATGCATTAAGGAAAACAGCACGTCTCTGTTAGCCTCACACGCAGCCTTTCTGTCAGAGCATCTGACGGGGTGAGCGTGAGCTGCTTTGAACTGAAACTATAAACTATAGGCTGCTAGGAATAAAACGCAGATATTATTTAAATGCAAAACAAACAAACAAACAAAAAGACGCTCTGACTGGTTGAACTTGTCATCTTTTTCTGTTGCTTGTTTTGAATACTGCGCATGACTTTTTGCGTAGTTTAGAGTGAGAAATTTTGCAAGGTTTTTTTAGTGATATTTGTTAGGTTTTTGTAGATACTTCTTGCTTGGTTTTTTTGGGTTTAATACAGATTCACCTTTGATCAATTTAGTGTATACTTGCTGAATAAAACTATAAAAAAAAAAAAAATTCACCCCTTTTGACCTGTAGTGTTGAAGTTTAGGCGAACGGACTACTTACAGAGATAGCAAGGAACCTTTTTGGTGTGATAGCCTGTGGAGATAAAATTTGATTTCAAAGTAAAATATAGTGAACAATACTTATAACAGCTTATTATACACAAACACAGCACTGCTGAGTACTACTGAGACTGAGACAAAAGGTCTTTTTAGTTAAGGAATGAATAAAAATACCCTTCATTTTGTTCAGACTGACAATACTATACATTAAAAACACTTGCTTAAAATCTAACCAACTGCTTGCATACCAACAAGGGATATTTTGAAACACAGCATACCAACAAGCATGCTTCCATGACATGGAAATGACTCTGGACACGCTAATTGCTGCTCTTTAGATTATCCATTCATTAAACCTTATTAAGCTGTTAGTGTTACACACTACACTTCCTTGTATACTGAATCATTTTAATGCATAACGTCTAAGACTAAGAGTCTACCTTTGACTTGCTGGGCTTTTTCCTCTTGTCAGGGTTCAGCTCCCGTTTCTGAACCTAAGAGGAAAACAAACTTTTACTAAATCTCTTGGATAAAGGTTTAATTTGTATTCAAAAGGCATGCATTTCACTTGAAAGCAAATTAAAAAGCTGTACTTACAAAACAGTACACCTCAACATCAATCTCAAAGTCATTAGAGACATCAGACCTGCACATCAAGTAATGTATTAATATGATAAACACTACACTGAGGTGATAGGGATGTCAAGAGTGGCTTGATGGGAAATGACACTTACAAAGTGAATTTGGTGGAGAAGGTCAAAGCATCGCCACTTAGACCAGTGCGTGTGTTTGCTAGAGGAGTTGCCACTGTGTTCTCAGCTCCAGCACGGATCATCACAAATAAGTAATGGTTTCCACATTCTAATCAAAATTACAACATAAATAAGTGTCTGATTAGACATGAAGGTGCCAAACAAGAAGTATCTATCTGTCTATCTCCCTCTCTCTCTCTCTCTATATATATATATATATATATAGCATTCTCACCAGGCTTGTTGGCAGAAGAACAGATAAAGTCAGCCTTCAGAGGGATTCGCAGCTCCAGCAGTGAGATGGACCCTTTAGAAGCAGGTAAACCCATATCCATCTGGGCACTGCTTGTGCTTTTCTTCTGGGCTGCTGGACCCTCTGCTTTTAGAAGAGATATATTAATTATAAATAATTATTATAAAAAATAAACTCCAAAAGCCCCCATATTCAGGTTTAGCCCTCCTTCAGGCCAAATCAGCCTTCAGGGCAGCCCTCCTTTCAGCTGAGGTTGAACAAAAGTAGTCATCACTCCTAGTTTAAGAAATAATTCTGATATTCACCTGTGTAGTGCAAAAAGGTAATCATCACTTACTGGCAATAAGCAGCAGTCTCTCAGCCTCAGCCTCCACTTGAGATCCTTTCCCATGTTCTTCATCTGTGCAGCAGTTGAGAGCCTGACTAGCCTGATGGATCACTGTCTGCTGCAGGTTCATCTCATTGGTCAAAATCTGAGAGTACAACGTGGCATCATAAACTCACTTCAGATCAAAGACAGTTCACACACATTACTATGAATAGGAGAAACTGCAATGCGCAACAGGGCAAAATAAGACCCGCCTTCGAATTAAAAGAGTAAGTTGCCAATTGTTAGTCAATGCATCACTGCAGCTGTTGTTAGAAGGTCTAGTTCCCATAAAGCCCTTTGAATCATGTCTGGGACTGCACATGCACACTGACAGGACAACCCTGAAATACACACTTTTTAAACGCCACTGGAGCATAAAAAACAACATTTATGGAACAGTTAATGTCAGATTTTATTGCTAATTTACTGTTAGTGTTATTTCAAGTCTGTTTGCATTTCTAAATGTGGCAAGTCACTAAGCTAACAGGTGCCAGCACATAAAATATATACATTGTATACATTCATCCATATATAGAAAAATGTGTTCATTACATTTATACATTTCTCCAGCTATAGCTTGTTATCTATCTAGCTTTCTAATAAACCTGGCGTTGTATACTACAAATATTATTTGGCTCTGTGATGAATTGCTTATGTTCCACGATTTTAAATTGACTTCAGATAAAAACATTAATCCGCTATACCCATAAATGTAAATATAAGGCATACATTACTCATTGCTAAAAATAAAATGCGTGATTTTTAATTGACAGGGCCCAAAATAATAATAAATAAATATATAAATAAATAGAACATTTTTGAACAGACCTTAATTTTTTGCTTGATGTTGATGTGACTGGGGCTCCTATTGGTCTCCATTCTCTGGGACACATCCTCTTTCCTCACAATCACCTGTTTAACATGAGGTCTCTCTGACTCGGTCTTAACCCTTGTGGATCTGTAGGTATCAATGCTGAAATCAAACAACCATACATTAAATACAAATCATACTCAATAAATCAGTTTGAATGTTGCTTGAAAAGAGTCAATGATCAGATGCGAACCTGTACGGAAGGTTCTGGTTTTGCTGCTCATCTATGACACTGATGCTGTCTGATGATCCAGCTCGTAACATGAGTGTCCTTTGGAACTTATTGGGCCTGGATACACTCTCAGGGGTGGAACTCTTCTCAATAAATGAGCTGGCAGGAGTCGATGTCTGGCCCAAAATAAAAAAAAGTGAAACAGAGATGCAACATCAGTTTTCAGATTATTTGGCATTATCACTGTTTAGCTAATGACTTACATCCTCAGGGCTCACCATAGGCTTTCTTTCTGGGCTCTTGACCACAGCTGCTACTGTCTCTGCAAGTGGAGCAAGGAGAGACATGGAGGAGATATTCAGAGTATCTTCTTCTGCATCTTCCTCATCACTTTTCTCATCGCTCTCCTCCAGGACTCCATCAAACATCTCATTTATCACCTCAGAGTTAACAGAACCATCCATGTTCTTCTCAATCTCACACACTTCATCTGCTTACAATGTCAACAAGAATGTTCATTATCAAAAACATGTAATGGGAATTAGTGATACAAGGTTTCAAAATAAATTCATCCTGATTTTGGTGGTAATAAAATTCAGAACAATTCAAGAGAAAGAGAAAGTTCAAGAGATAATACAAAATATAATTAATTGATACACAATAGATATTCAACATACAAGATGAAAAATGATTATTTTAAAAAGGCTTAATAACATCAAGATATGATCAACCAGCCCTACATATATGACAAAAAATATTTAAAGGTGCTTTAAGTTTTTGACTCTACTAAAGAATAAAAATACCATAATATGTTTGCAGATATTTAAGAGACATGCTAAGTTAACATATTTCTTTATCTGAAAAACAATGCTACAGTCAGTTATTCTTCTTTGAAAATGTGCGTCCCGGGCCGTAATGTCGGCCTATGTTTTGGTTTGTGAAACCCACTCACTGCCAGTTTATCCAATTGGCGGGAAACACAGCACATTTGATTTCAGTCATGGAAGCTGGCAAACAAAAGGGGTCAGAGCAGGAAATAGAACTTTCTGCCCATCCTAAAAAGCCTCGACATCCATCCAAAAAACGTTATAACTGCAATACCTAGTTCAACCACTCGGTGTCAATCCTACATACAGCACCTTTAATTAGTCTGGTCTTTTGACACTAAAGAGTGCTAAACAAAACATTTTAAACTGTTAAAGCAAATAACACCTAAATACGAAAAAAAAAAAAAAAAAAAAAACTCTATAGTACAACTGATTTTTTTCCATACCTTTCACTTCCTCTTGCTCTTTTACAATAGGAATCTCTTCTTTAAATTCAACTTCCTTTGCAGGGCTTGGAAGAGCACACTCCTCTAAAAGATGAAAATCTGTTTAACTAACTCATATTCCAATGAACGCAAGGACCACTATAATGTTGCTGTGAATAAAACAACATGAAAATGCAGCATATGCTAGATATGGCTAATCAACATAACTGAACAAAACAAAGAAAAAAAACAGTGGAATGATGCTTTAGAAGAACACATTTAACTATATTATATGGTTTTTATAATTAAATACCTTTTTCACTATATTTAGAAGGGCTGCTGAGTACTTCAGGCACTGGCACAGAAGGCTCATTATCATGCACTGGCACAGAAGTCTGACTCTGTACTGACGGTTCAATTTCCTGAGGATAAAAAATGGTTACATTAAGTTCTTTGGCTTCCCATTCCTTTCATAAAATTAAGTACTGGGTTTATAAAAGAGGCACAACAGACTTTAGAAAAATGAATAGTTCAAATCAAAGTCATCATTCATATTGGTATACTTCTCTTTAGTATTAGTAGCTTAATTTATTTGGGTTTGTCAAGTTAACTTAATGAAAAAAAAAAAATTTTTTTTAGAAAAGCAAATGCGACTGTTTTAGTCGCAGTTTGGAGCCCTGTATAATAAAATAATTAAAAAGAAATAAGACAAAGAGATTGTGATATTAAAAAAAAAACGAAAATGCTGCTTTCCTGTTGATTTCATATTGCTAAAACAGATTTTTCACACTGTATATTATAGAAAAATATAGACTATCAATCAGATTGTGTAGCATTGTCCTATTTACACGCAGCAGCAGAAAACATTATAGCAAACCTTGTTTTCAGGGTCATCCTTGACCTTACTAATATCCTTGTTGCTCCTCAACATGTTGCCTTTTTGAAATCGATTACGAATTTGTGCCAGTTCTGCCTCTCGCTCCTATTGATAAATGAATAAATAAAAGATTAGTGCTGATGTTTCATATGCAATTCAACAGATATACCCTTTAATTAGTTAAGAATACATGCCATTTTCTGCTTCTGAGTAAGGACAGCTGTGGTGGAGGTGGCCTGGGCACACCCCAGCCTCTCCTGGAGCAGCCTGGACTTGGGGGTGGCAGAGGGAGTAGCCACAGGTGTGTGGCCTTGACCTCCTAATGTGGAGGGAGAATTCTGGTTGCGCTCCTGGCACCTTTCTCCAAAACGCTCCAAAAATGACTTGACCCCTCCTGAAGGTCAACATAAGCAAACATAAGTTCACCGATGTACACTTCAATGTAGAAAAAAAAAAGAGCAGAAGAAGAACTCCACTGACCAGTAGTTCCAGCTAGGTCTCTGTGCTGTAATGGTGTCGTGTCCTTGGTAAATCTCTCACGACTCTGATGTATGACAGTAACATCAGCAGTAGAAGAGGGTTTAGGTGTCAAAATTTGTTTTGCAGGGCTTGAATTAAGTGCTGCTCCAGAATTCAACTTAGATGGGCCCTGGTTCTTCAGGGGGCTCTGAGAGACGTAACCTCTTTGGGGACTGGAGGGAGATGCTTTCAAAGATTTAAGTGGACTGGAGGGCTGAGTGGGGGAGTAAATCTTCAGTGGGCTGGAAACAGGAGAGGGATCTGCTTGAGCCAGTCTGGACTGAGGAAACTCGGTCTTCTGAGGACTGGGTGGAACCACTCTGGTTGACTTGACTGGAGAATAAACTGTTGGCTATAAGAACAAACATATTTATATTTTTTTTACACGTTAAACAAAAACATAAATCCCCCCCCCCACTAAAGACATTCAGACTAATGTAAACCTACAATACTACCTTACATAATAAAAAGAATAGAACAGAACCTGTTGTTGGCGTGACCCACCTGCTGACCGCTGTCAACAGACTTGTGTTGAACTGGTTGGGCAGTCTGAGGTCGTTCCACAGCAGGACTTGGCTTGGAACTGTTGCTCGTCACTGTACTGACTGGTGGGCGCACACAGACCGTGCCAGGCTGCGCTTGTGCATTGTCCCGGCGAGTCGACGGGTGTCCAAGGTCATCTTCCCAGGAACCAATTGTGGCAGCAAGGTTTGCCAGTCTACCCTTTCTTCCAGCGGGGAGCTCAGAGTTGGTTGGAGTAGCAGGAGGTAGATCCACTTTGTGAGACTTCAGAGAAGATAAAACTATACTCTCTGGGATTGTTTCTGAGGTCCCTGAAAGCACAATTTTATGTTTAATACATAAATGCTTATTCATCGTCCCGAGAGTCATATTATTATTATCACATATTGTCTATATTTTTGTCTTCTGGAGGATTTTAAATGTGTACTTGCACTTGATGTAAAAAAAGAAGAAAAAAAAAAAAAAAAAACTTACAATAAGAAAAAAAAAAATCAATTTGAAAGAGTGGTCAACAATTTTTACAGTACTTATCTATTTTAATTAAATGATACTCTTTTTTTTATTAATAAATGATCATCTTATTTATAATATTTTATTTCTTCAGAATATACAAAAACAGGAAATGTGGATTTTGAAATTCTGACTTCCATTAAAGGCTAGTGGTCAACTGATAACAGCTTTTTTTAATGGTTAATGGAGATTTCTTAGAGAGCAGGGTAGCCAATGGCCGAAATATAGAGCTGATGCATTTGATATCACACACAATTCAATATTCAATAACACATTCATACCAATTACTGTAATTAGGAGAAGTTTGCTTATTTTCTACAATGTTATATTTAAAAAGTATAGTGTTTTCCTTTCTATTATTCTATTTCAGAACAGAAAAGCCAGATATCAGCCCTGATGATATATCAGTCAGCCTCTAATAATGGCACAAATGGCTGATGCAGTCGCCTGAAATACAGTCCATTTAATCATCCTGAACCAATATATTAGGCTTATGGCTTTTAACTCAGTATAATGAATGTAACTAAGTTTTGTGCATTCAGGATGTGAAAGGGAGCTGCCTACCCTCAGAGTCCCAGTACTGCCTTTGCTCAGCCAGTCTCTGTAGTCGAGATCTCATGCTGGAGATGCCTGGGGCTGGTGCATCTTTCTGTGTGTCTTTGGCTCCATCTAGAGCGGCATGCTTCATTAGATTATCTGTGCTTTTTGCTGGAGACTGAGGAGGGCGCATCAACTTTTCAGTGTATGAAGGAGGTCGAGTGGGCAGCACCTCTGGTTCTGGTGTACAATGAGCAGACCTTTGCTCCATGGGCCTGGGACGAACACTGCTTGGCACCAGGGGTGGCTTCTTGTCCGTCATGGGCTCAGAGGCGGTCTTATGTGGGGCCACTGTTTGTTTGTTTTCTTCAGAAAGGAGAGCATTTTCATCTGAACAGCGACGCTTTGAGGGGGATGGCTTGGAAGAGGGAAGTGCTGTCCAAACAAGAAGAAAAACTTACTTTTAGGCTATAGAAGGAAAGTAATGAAACATCTAATGTTCATATGCCAATACAGGCATGCAACAAAAAATAACATTTCAACAAAACCGAACCTTTTTCAATGGTCGGCTCACTTATGACACTGTTTGTGTCTGTAAGTGGCTCCCTTGTCCTTTTAGCCATTGGACGGTTGGCCGCCGTTGGTCTCTCAGCCATCTTCCTCTGCAGATTTTCTCTACGAGCACGTGTGCGCTCTAACAGTTTCTGACTGAGCAAAATGACAAATTAGCGTTGCAAAAGTGAACGTTACATTACTAAGGCCTATATGAGGCCTAAAAGAGAGACAGATCTCTTAAAACACAATGTTTCAGTTCCTTTTTTTCATGCATGGGCCCCATTTATCAGCGCGACTCATCTTCTGAGTGTGAACAAACCAGCGGCTCATTCTAGCAGAACCTCTCACACTCATGATTAACAGCCTTGTTACTGAGCAAGACCAAACACATTCCTCCAGTGTGGCTGTTGGTTGGCCATCTCCCAGGGAATGAGTGGAAATTTCAGTTAGTGAGATCTTCATGTCCATGGAATTTTGGCATGTGACCCAGGAGATGAATCCTATTGGCTACAGTCAAACCAGGCTTCCTGTATTCAACCAGCCCAAGGTTTTTTCTCCATTCTGTCACCGATGTAGTTTTGGTTCCTTGCTACTGTCACAGATACTATTTAAAATGAACTGAGCTGGATGATGAGATCACTGAATTCAACTGCCTTTCACTGAAAATTGAGTGTGTACTACTGTCATTTTGCATCATTAACACACTATTTTCCTATTTAATACTGTAAAGTTGCTTTGACACAATCTGTATTGTTAAAAGCGCTGTATAAATAAAGGTGACTTGACAAGTTTTGGGCACAGCCCTGACAGCTATTGTACAGAAATACAAAACAGACAAAACAATAAGATGTAATGGATGTTAAGAGATTTTAAAATAACACACATAACAGAAGTTATTTTTTAAAAGGCCCCAAAAACAATAAAAAAAAAATACATTTCATATAATACATATTCAGCAACAGTTTAAATTCTGCTGAAATCTAGTAAAAGTAATGCTGGCTTTGATAGCGTTATATGCTAGATTATGATCAAGTAGAGAAGAATTAGCTACACAAACCTTAAAATGTAAATAAAAACTGCAAATCGATATTTTATAAGCTAATACGTAACTTAATAAGTAAATAAAACAAGTTAATTAGTAACGACAGAAGGCAGAACTTTAATGCTGTCTAAAGGTAATGGCAGTTGGTGCACAGTGGAGCAGCGATAGTTTATTTCAATACCTCCTTAATTAACTAACGATTTATAAGCTGTCATAAAGGGCACTCACCTCCGTGAATGGGTCCATCCTGATATAGACTTAAATCAAAGCACAATCCTCTTTGTTTTTCTTCTGTATTTGTCTGATGAGGGAGTAAAAACCTCTCCGCTCTCTCTCTCACGCCACGCGCTCCTCAGCTGTTTGAAAATTTTGAATTTAGCGCTTGCTCACTTCTCGCTGTAGCCAACGGTCGCGGATACGTCCCTTCACACGAGCTGAACCAATGAGAGCCTAGTCCGTTAACTCAGCCACGCCCTCCCACTCACACCAGTCGAGACCGACTCGACAAAGCGCTCCCATTTAAAACCAGCGAAGGTCCAATGAGGTTACTGATTTTTCATTATTTGCGTGTTCACTGTCTAACAGCTCTTAACGTTTACATTTTTGATTGAAAGTTTTTAGGTCTTTTTTGTATACGTTTTTGGTACTTTCTTTTGTAATAATAAAGTAATATTGTAAAATAATATTACAATTTAAAATAACGATTTTCTATTTGAATATACTTACATAATTTATTCCTGTGATGCAAAGCTGATTTTTCATCACTACTAGCCTACTCCAGGCTTCAGTGTCACATGATCCTTCAGAAATCATTCTAATATGCTGATTTATTATCAATATTGGAAACAGTTGTGCTGCTTAATATTTGTTTGGAAACTGTGATACTTTTTTCAAGATTATTTTGATTAATAAAGTTAAACAGAACTGCATTTATTTAAAATATAATTTTTTTCAAACAATGTCTTTATTATCACTTGTTTTATCAATTGCACACATCCTTGCTGAATAAAAGCATTAATGTCTTTAAAAAATAAAATAAAGAAAGAAAATAAAGAAAATTACTGACCCCAAACTTTTTAAAGGTAGTGCATATTGTTACTAAAGATTTCTATTTTGAATAAATGCTGTTCTTTTAAACTTTTAATTAATCAAAGAATCCTGAAAAATGCAGGTTCCAAACAATATTAAACAGCAAAACTGTTTTAATATTGATAATAAATCTGATTTCTGAAGGATCATGTGACACTGAAGACTGGAGTAATGATGCTGAAAAATTCAGCTTTGCATCACAGGAATAAATTACATTTTAAAGTATATTAAAAGTATAAATAATATTTCACAATATTACTGAATTTTCCCTGTATTTCTAATAAAATAAATACAGCCATATGAGCAGAGACTTCTTAAAAAACATTACAAATCATACTGATCCCAAGTTTTGAACGGCAGTGTGTGTGTGTGCATTTCATACAATTTATCAACATAAATTGGGTCTATTGAAGATTGACAGCTGATGTTACTCTCTGAAGGACATCATTAAAATTTAACAATACAACATCAGTTGGCAGATTTTTACTTATTCTCTAACTCAACTATGATGGTTTGACACCTCACCAGCATGATCCAGCAGATGGCACTGCAGATAAAGACAGACCAGCCCAGGCTTGTGCAATCTGGATAGTCGGAATTACATTTTTGTACTACAATCACTGAAGAGACCAACACTTAAGGGCTGTGGCTTCCTATTTAATTAGATCATGCATTAGAACTCAACACATAAATGATAAGCTTAGGAGCAGTTCCCCAGACAGGTTTTAAATTAAGTCTGGAGTATAGGAGAAACACATATTAAATACAGATTAATAACTCATGGACTATGGAGTCCTGAACTAAAATAAACTAGATTAATTTAAAACCAGAATTAGCATGGCAGAGGTTGCCTATTAAACACAGAATGAACCAAGGATATCCCCACACAGGGATAAAAAGTAGCCTACTCCATGTGTATAATGAAGTATACTGCTGTATATTTAATATTGTTGGCCTATTTTTCTGCCGGAGGTCCTGGACATCTTGTTCAGAGAGATGGTGTCATGGATTCTAGCAAACACAAAAAATCCAAACCTGACTGACTCTGCTAGAAATCTTATAACGGGCCTTGTTTGGATCTTCCATCAGGACAATGATCTAAAATGGCCATCAAAATCAACACAAAAAATGGGCCACTGAGCATAAAATGAAGGTTCTGCCACAGCCATCCCAGTCTTCTGGTTTGAAGTCTTTTGGTATGTGAAGTGTAGATGATCTAAAAAGGCCATCAAAATCAAGACTTAAGGTTCTGGATAGATGGTGTATAGTATAATGGTCTCTTGTCAGGTGTTCTCCAAACTCATCAGGCATTATTAGTATTTTATTTTTATTTATTATATAAATCAAAATTATTAAGTGCAGATTTATTTTCACAGGCTTCTTTCATCATATTCACCAAGGGTGCAAATACTTTAGATATATAAAGACTGAAAACACAACTTAAATTTGAAGTTAAACCTGCCTCCTGGTAGGTTTAATTTAAACCTAAATTTAGCCCTGAAGTAGCTCTACTCTTCCTTCAGAAAATCATTAAATTCTGGACTAGACTAAGTCTAAGAATATTTAAAACCACGACAGAAATCAGATTTCTGTTAATCTGGTTTAAAGGGCTATTTTAGTTTAGTACTAGGCTTAATCTCCGTCTCTTTAATATAAAGTGTCCTACATCTGACTCTTCATATTTATTATTACAGACTCCAGTGGATTATGGCAGCAGGTGTAGAGATGGAAAATAAATAGGTCATTTCCCAACTTCTTGTGGATTTCAACCATGTGACGGACATAAATATTTCAAGAGTTTAGTCATCTTCCATCTGCACTATCACTCTTCACATTAGAAATGCCACATGAGCTGTGTCCTTTATGTACATGAGTCATTGATCAGTCAGGACCTTTCTGGCCAGAAAATCCTGGTGTGGAAAAGCCTCATGGAGTCAAATAAGTCATGTTTGGTTTGTCTTTAAATGACTATCTACAGCCGTACATTCTGGGTCATGTACTGTTTGAACAGACACAGACACACGCACACAACTTTTTTTTTTTTTTTCACCTTTCTCTTTTATAGAACAGTAATCTCAAAGATTGATTGATTTCTTTTTCAGTTGCAGGTGGCAGTACATGTCACTTGCGGCAAATTATCTTTCACATTATCTTCCGCCATCATTTCGGATGTTATCTTGAAGGTGGCCGTAAAAATCAGTCATCACGAAGTGACTCATCTACCAAGCACAATATATAACTAACATATTACAGGAAAGAACACACAATGAAAACAGGCCAGAATCATTTTCAATGCATTTATTTGTCTTCAAACCAAGATGAAGTGGGGGTGTTTTCAAAATGGGCACAGTGATTAAAAGAAAAATAATAATAATAATAATAAAAAAAGTTTAATTAAATAAACCCAGAGCTGACTAGTCTCCCGTCTCTCACTTCCTTCAGTGTGTCTATGGGCTGAACAGTGGGGTGACAGATAAAGTGTACACTTTATGTGTGGGTGTCACAGCCAGGCCAACAAATAAAGCTTTTTACTGAGCAGCCAGAAAAAGTAGCTATAGAAAGTGAGTACCTACGACAAGCCAAGTATCTTCCTGTATTTGAATTTGGATGTAGGACGGTCCTAAGGGTGAGGGCTTTTCTAAGCTGGACTGAATATTGCACTCCCCAGAGATAAAGATTATGAGAGAAAATAACATGGCTCCACGAAAAGAAAGAAAAGTGTCCTAACCCCAACCACACTCCTGACAAGACACACTAATTATAGTGAATAAATACAGCTGACATATTTAAAACCTAGGCTAACCCTAAATTAAAAGTGATTTCAAAGGGGGCAATTGCTGCATTGGAGAGGAACTTCTTTAAAATGTTGTTTTGTGCAAAAATACTTCAGAGTTGTTTCTGTAACAAAATTGGCTACTGTGTGTGGAAATTATTACAAAAAAAAGAAAAAGAAAAAAAAAAGACAAAAGGAACATGCCAAACAATAAAAGTCTTAATAAAAATCAACTGACAGCAAATGTAAATCTTTTCATCATGGTTCAAAGTACTCGTTCCGAAATAACACAAAATAAAAAGTCATCAAATGATTGGAAATGTGGGAAATCAGGGGAACTTGTGTATATTCTTGCCCATGACTGTCAACGCTGGTTAACCAACCAGGTTGTGGGCTCATCTGTGTGCTTTGACCCTTCTCACTGATACTGCTGGTGAATCCATAGATTAGCTATCATTCATTACATCTCTGTCATCGATTAGCCATGATTCATTTGATAAAATCACCACAATTATACCCCACAGCTTTTGCTCCCTTTTACCCTGGTTCAACTTTCCACTGTTGTTTTGTATGACTGACAGAATGACACATTACTGGACACAGCAGTTGGGACCGTTGGGATCCTTGAACCGCAGACGCATCTTGGGTCTGTATTTTTCAAGGTAAAGAAGCTGTTTGGAGTTGAAGGCTCCACGTCTCTTCCTAAAATCAAACAAACAAACTATTAGTGCAGTTTAAATCTGCGAAAGGCTGGAATACATGACATTTGCTCAGATTTATGTGCCAATTTTCTGTCTGAAGGACTAAATGCTTGTTGCAGAAAGTCAGATAGTCTGCAAATATTGGGCAGTTGGAGTTGACAGATCATGCAGAGTATGAGGGGCACAGGATGTATATCAAGGAGAAATCATCCAAACTACTTACTGTCTTATAAACTGCACCGCATCTTCATACTTCATTCCACACTCAATTAAGGCTAAAGCCACCAGTACAGGTGCTCTATGAAAACGAGATAAAACAGATTCAATACAATGCAAGTTTTCAGTCAACAAACTTATAGCTTGATGACCAAAAAAAAAAAGAATAAATAAATACGTTACTCAAAAAATATATTTTTAAAGGTCATCAATTTTTACACCTGCATCAACAATGATCAAATTAGAGTGTCCCATCTTTGGGAGCTCATAAACAAGTGTGCTTGTGTTCACAGAGAAAACTGTATTCTGAGCTGTTTGTTTATGTAAAGAGGTCAAGAGCTGAGACGGCAGTCTGTAGTTGAGTTCACACACACCCACTCCGAAAAATGCTGAACAAACAACAACAACAACAAACACTTCTGCGCTTGGAGAGCAGAACAACCACAGGCTTGTTTTAAATGGTGCTGCTGGTTTTCGCTAAAGGAACTGGTGTAAACTGAGCTCAGGAAAATGAATGCAAGAGTACAGAGTGCACTGTACTGCCCACAATGTTGGTTACACCATACTAACACCAGCAGGTCACAGACCCTAACCTTCTCAAGTTTAGACTGGTTACTGTTATGTGTGTGTATCAGCAGCTTTATACAGAGGTGAGAGAGGCTGAGCACTAAATATGCAAAAGTTAGCAAGTGTTTGAAGAGTTTGAGAACGCTACTTTTTACACAACCACAAGTTTTTGACCAGTCATGGGTTGCTTGAGTAACTAATCAACTCATCTATCTTAACTAGAAGCCCAGTATAATGAGGCAGGTTTCGGATTCACCTGACTTGGGAGTAAACCTTTACATAAGCTGCTTGGTAACTTTACCATCTTGAGAATCCATTATGTTATAAAAAAGCATTCAAATAGAAAACGGTTATTTTCAATTTCAATGATATTTCAAAGTATTACAGTTTCTACTGTATTTTGATCAAATAAAGACAGTGCTTTCAAGTCGATACATATGTCCTATCACTTGAGCTAATGAAGGAGGGACTAACCCTGGCTCTTCTGAGTTACAAATCTCTCAAGAAGTACATTGACAACTAAAACACTAACCGGCCCAACCCTGCAACACAGTGAACAGCAACGCAGCATTTTGGCTCCTCTCTGAACTTAGTCTTCAGCAGGTTTAACCAATCATCTACAATCTGGGTTGGGGGTGGAGCTCCGTCGTCAAAGGGCCAGTCCTGCAGCAATGGGGGAAAAAAAAAAACACAAAAAACCCACAAACAGCAATTTAATGTCTTGTGTATTTCTCAGAGCACTAGAGAGAACATTTGGAGAGTAAAACAGCTGAAGAACTTGAAATGTTTCACATTAGGCCTTGCAGAATTTGCCTGTGGAGCAAGGCATTGTGGGAGAGCAGAATGTTCTCATGAACTGTTTTTGGGCAGAAGGCCACAGAGATCTGGCTTCTTCCCAGACAAACCACACAACTAGCGAGAAAGGGCTAAGAGGAGAAGAGAGAAATATGCCGAGACAAAACAGGAGAGGACAGACCAAGGAGATTAAGATATAACGTGAAGCTGGAAACAGGGGATCAATAAGGAGAGCCATCAGGAGAAGTGAAGAAGACAGAAGAGTTCAGGGCAAGACGTATCAGGTTCACCAAAATGACGTGAAGTCTAATGTCATCCTAATGGAGTACAGTGGTTTTCTGGTAAATCAATTTGCATCACTAAACACAGCTTAGGACGGCATTAATTATCAACAGTTTCTTGTAGTTATCCCAGACTGCTTTCCATTTCCTCTTCAAATATCCCTAGATCTGAGCGTGTGAGAAGATTGCTGCTTGGGAACATTAAAGAGAAAGCGTGTGTGGGCGAGTATGACAGACAATGGAAACGTACTGGCTGGCAGCTCCATGTCTACGCAGCTGTCTGGACCGCCGTGCTCCTACTGGCCTGCAGACAGCTTCAGCTCATAGCAGTCTCTCACTTTCTATGCTACTTAAACATGCAAACCCTTGTTCCCCATCAAACCTTGTTTTTTTTTCTTTATTAAGATATTCCATGTGTCAATTTTGAATAAGCCACTTCCAAAGAAAATGGGAAGGTGCATTGTATTGAATAGCAGAGATGTAAATCTTCACTCTGGTATAGGGTTACTGCAGTTCGACAGATGCCATGACCACCCTACCATGACAGTAAAGTTTGAACTACTCAGTATCTTCTCTTTAAGGAAGTAAGGATATTGTTTCCCTTCTAACACCTTTCCTTCCTTATAATGTCCAAATAATATTCTGTAGGTCAAATTCATAAAAAGGAACAAAGGCCGGGGCTGAAATTTCCTCTTTTAAATGAGAAACTTGGGTTTGCCTAAATCTCCAGATATAGTGGCTTTTAATACAATTGTAGCTGTCAATATATCTTTTTGTTTACCAAACCTGCATGAGTACAGGTGATCAGAGATGGTAAATAAACTGTGAGGCCTATCTGGGCTTTTCCAGCAGGGTCAGAACAAGATAATGTCAAGTATAAATAAAGACATAACATGCTGAGTAAGTTTTTTTTCCCAAAGGTCACTAAGAATGAGATGTCTTTTTTACACACACACACACACACACACACACACACACACACACACACACACACACACACAGACAGACACACACACACACACACACACACACACACACACACCCCCGCACAGCACTTGTTGGTGACATCAGAAGAGCTCTGGGTGAAACGACTTACATGATCTGAAGAGGGAAAGGAGCATGTTTGAGATTTTGCTTGTTCAGTTCCCCTTTTGAGATCAGATCAAAGAAAAGACCATTGCAAACGGGACAAAGCAAAAAATAAAATTTGCTGCACAGTTAATGCATTCCTCAATGTCATACGATACCTAATTTCATGGGAAAACTTTTACGAAGCTGAAGCATGTTGAATTTTTTTGCAATGTGACAACATTGTCACATCATATTTCAGAAATCTTTCTACCATGCTGACTGCATGTTCAAGAAACTATCTATTATTATTATTATTATTATTATTAATAATGTTAAAAGCAGTTGTGCTGTTTAATATTTTTGTGAAAACGGTGACATTTCTTTCAGGGTTCTTTGATGAAAAGAAAGTTCAAAAGAACATTTTAAATGTTTTACTATAACTTTTGATCAATTTACTATGTGAAAATAAAATGAATTTATTTAAAAATAAATATCTTACTGACCCAAACGTTTGAACTGTAGTGTATAAGAGTTCAATATTTACCATTTAACCCTTTCGCACGTGAGTTTGAAATATTCTAGCTGAGCCCCCGGCGTGGGTTTTTTTAGGCGACCGTTATTTTAGAATGTACAGCCTTATTGTTTCCATGGCGACGCGTCATGCTTGTCATGTGACACAACGTAGCCACAATAGATCTGTATGACACATGGATCGCTTTTATTTCGTTTTTCATGCTTTATTCAAAATATTCACAAACATGCTCACTATATTATGAAATATCTGATATTCTGATTCTGAAATATGTGCAAGCAAATCTATTTGGTATTTTAAACACTTTTATATCGACCGTATTATTTGATCTATACCAGGTGATGGGCACCGCCATGTTAGTTTGCGCTGAATCCGAACTGTTGGATTTACAACAAGCAAATTCATCCTCTCCTCCCGAAACACGTTAAAGTAGGTGTCCGGTAAACTGGGAGAAGAGCAGAGTAAACTTTATAATTACCTACATAATCTGTATATGATTTAAACATGTAGTCAGATCATTATTGCTGTTTCCATAGACATCAGCGTGTTTTTTACAAACTGAAAAATGTATTGTTTTGCTAGTACTTATGTGAATTTAAATGTCTGACATCCTTAAATAAGCATTATATGGTTGAAAACACTGAATATTTGTGATAATATGACAAGCACTCAGCACGTCCGATCTGCCTCTGCGCCAGCCAAGGCGCAAAAGCAGATTTAAATTCAGCAGTTGATGACGTGACACACTGAAAGTTCTAGTCACAGGTGAGATCGTACATGTTAAAGGGTTAAACATGTAAGCATAAAAGGCACAATACAGGGCTTAACAATAACTAAGGCCTGGGGCCACTGTGGGAGTTTTGGACCAGCTGAAGAAACTATTAGCTGCCCTTTTATGCTAGTGAATTCCCAGTGGGAGTTCCCAAGAGTGTAGCATAGGCATACATGTGCCTTTTTATCAATCAAGGGCAGCTGATCTTGCAGAAGAGCACTGTGTCATTCAGTGTGGCAAAATGAGTGCCTTTTCCTTCCTCCCCCCAACTAAACACTGTTGTTCAAATCTTACTCTATTTACTCACCAGGACCTGTATGCCCTCCTTCTCCACTGGTGCTTTGTCATAGGTGGCTTCACATACTCTGACCAGTGTGTTCACCCCAAACTTCTTCAGCTCCTTAGGAGGGAGGCAGAGTGAAGCATGTGAGAGATAATATTTGGGTTTCCCCTTCCAAGCTCATTCACAAAAAGAGGATCTAGATGGCTCTCTTACCTCAGTGAACTTGTTGAGAGTGGAGTTGGTGGGGTTGTGTGTGATGAGGAATCTCATGCAGTCATAGGAAATCTCAACAGCGGCAGGGCGGTTCATGTTGGCAAGACGTCTTTAAAACAATTACAATGAAGTACTTATAATTCCTGTTCCTTTGTTTCTTTAAAAAAATCTTTGGCTCAGTTTTCAGCAGTATGAAAAAATAAATAGACAAAAAATATATATATTGGGTGCAATGGAGGGTGGACACTAGACTACTAGAAGTTCAAACTAAAGTCAAAATGAGGGTGATCTAGTCCACAATGTTCAAAGGATGCATTAAAAAAAGGGATGAGAAAATTAAAAGGAAAAAGGAGACTATCCCTCAGTCATCCAACTGAGACAATTGAGATTACCCCATTCAGGAGAAGAGTTTCTGATTGGCTACAGGGAGAAAAGGCTGTAGGGAGGAAGTGAGGCGGGTGTGTTTGAGGACTACACGGGATCACAAAAGGGTATAGAAGAGACAGACTGGGCCCAGTGTGCTGGCTGTCAGGGAGGCTTCTGGGTAGCGTAGTCCCACGGGTGGCTAACAATTCACTTGTCCACGAAGGTAAGGTGCTGAGCCTGGCAGAACTCTCCGCAGATGGTCACAAACGCCATATATGTGTGATCCGAATCAACACAGAAATGCTGGAGAGGGAGAAAGAAGATACAGTTAGAGTAGAATAAAAACATTATTGAATGAAAAGTCATTTAGACATCCTTTTAAAAACCCTATGAACATCTTAAGAGTACTACTGCTCAGCTCTGACTGATGAGTCATCCTTGCTGCTGCGTAAGTCAGTGACTCGTCCCATTGAGAAAGCCAATTTGAAGCAGGCAGGTGATAACAAGTCTAGGACATCAAGACACCTAAGTCATGATGTAGCACAAAGTACAATGTCTTGTGTAATGCAAATGCCACATTTGCCTCTTAAATGCAGTCTTTCTCAAATCAAAAGCTGTGCACACTGGAGAAAAACAAAAGTGTGAGCAAAAGAGAAAGCCTGACATGAAAAAAGGCACAAAAAGGACAATACAGTGAGGGCTTGTTCCTGAGTTTCTGAAAACTCAAAAGCAGTTGCAAGGAATAAAGTCAGGCAAAGCTTCAAACGGCCTCAACTGTTTCACAGTCCCACGCTTCTCTACTCAACACATCACCCCCATCCATTCTAAAAGGACACCCATCAAAGTAACCAAGTCATCTTGGCTCCCTGTTCTTTAACAGATTGAATAACCACATTAAGAAAAAGAAAGAAAAAAAAAAACAGAACACAATGCGAGTCTTCACGATACGAAACTTGGACATGTTGAGACAGACACGGTTTAAAAAGTAACATCAGAAGACTTGGACTGTCAACAAGTTGCAATTCTCAGAAGGAAAGAGGCAGTCTCGAATGCTAGATCCAACAGATGAGGCTTAACAGATGGCAACAAAAAGAGAAGAAAGTGGCCTCTTCAAAAGAGTGGAGCAGCAAAACTAGGAATGTGATTATCTTATCAAAAGAGGACCAGAGCTAAAAAGCTCACTCAGGACTAGAACACCACAAGTGCTTTTTTTAAAACATTCCCCAGGGGCCTGGTGGTAAACCAATGGTTCAGACAAGATAATTGAGCTGGACAAGTAAGCACAACCACACAAAGGAATAGGACGGGTGAAAAGAGATGCTACTGTGACATTGAGGTGCAAATGAGACAATGACCCCGTTTACACCTGATATTAATTATCAGATCAGTCTTGGTTGATCTGACCATAGCATTTACATCTAGTATTAACATGCATCTCCTGTGAAGTCTGTGTCATAGACAATGTTTGGGAGTCTTTCAACCGATTTGAAAAACAAGATTCATAAGAAACAGCTCAGTGCTTAACCTGCTTCTTTATTAAACAGGGCTCCAGACTCATTCTTCCCACTTGTCACTCTTTTGCGACTAACTTTCTCGGTTGGTAGCATGAGCACATGATTTGGTTGCAAATAATTTTTTTTGCATTACAGCATGGGATTATTCAATGCATGCTTTATTATAGTTTATAGTTATATGGAAACGAAACCCGTTCTTTTTCATCAGTATTTAGTTATTTGTGATTTGAATTTTGTGAACGGGAGTTTCCACAGTCCACAACAGCTTTGGGTGCTTTCATTTTTGAAATTTGTGATCTTCTCACGTTTTACAAGAAAAGATAATTGTCTGTTTTGCTTTCATACAAAAGATGGATTCATTGTTATTCTTAATTAAAAAGCACAACAACAATAAAGCAGTAAGATACAATGACAAACTAGTTTACAAAACGTTTATTAACAAAAACGAATAAGATGAGTCATGGGATACACCACATGCTGTACTATATACCGACTAATAAATTACAAAACGTTTAGCAAACCATGAGGAATCAAATAAAAGAATAAAAAATAGAGCATAACATAAGGTAAACATCAAAGATAACAAGCTTTTTAAAACAAAAACAAAGAAAAGTAAATCTAAACTTGCTGTCGGTGATGGTGCTTGCATGTTTTTCCCCCACATGAATACCAACATGTTCACCCTCTCTGGTTTAAGAGCTTTTTAAAACAAAAACAAAGAAAAGTAAATCTCATTAAAGTGCACTATCCAAACTTAAATTGTTGTAATTTATGAACACTTTGGAATATAAACCTAAAGGTTGGTCTCTTTTTAAAGAAGAAAATTAGCAGATTTTGTAAAAAGTGGAATTAAAAAAAAAAAAATTAAAGTATCAAAAAGTTATAGAAGTTTAAATGTACTGTAAATAAAATGCGCTATATTAATTTTATTTTATTTTATTTATTATAAATATTTTACATAGCAGGTTTTGCTCTAAAATCGGTATAAAATTAAAGCCTTGTCTAAATAAGTTATGTTCCAAATTTGAAGTTGATATGAAAAAAATTGAGGTTCCTGTGAGATTTTATTTAGGGCGTCATACCACAAACAGCCACTGGGAGCAATCAAAACTGCTTTGAATTTTGTTTAATGAATTTTTCCCTAGATTTCTCTGTCAATTTTACTTCAATACTCAAAATAACCTCCAAATATGGAATCCTGAGACTCAGACCTTTCCAATGATATGTTTGTTGACAAGATTATAAAAAGTTTTGATTCTAAAAGACTGTAATGCATTTTGTAATATGACACTTGACACTGCCCACTAAGGGGGAGGAGACCGCCATAAGATTTTAAAGTACCATTTCCATGGTAACGCAATGTCCGATTTCAAAATGGTTTTCACAGGATGAATCTTGGGCTTCTAAGCTTTCAAATGATATATAGGAGACCGCCATTACTAAAAGATTTTTATAGAGAAAAAGGACAACAAAAAAAAAAGAGCGCAAAGCGTCCCACAGGTGGGACGGTGACAGTTAAGGGGCCCACATGAATACCAACATGTTCACCCTCTCTGGTTTAAGAGGCGGTCTTTTACTTTACTTTAGCTTGAAATTGATGCGTGGTTTTTTACGATATTTGTGTTGTTTTTGATGTAAACCAGGCTCTACACTCCAAGCGCTGTGCAGCTCAAACGAGCAGCGCGGTTTCATTAGGCTTTCAGTTTCGTTTGCCGTTTGGTGTTTCTCATATGCAACAGAAATGACAGTGCTTATGAGTTGAACAACGCGCAAAATTTAGTTGCACAGGCAGAAGAATGGTTGCAAAATGCGACCATTTGTCTGCAGTCTGGAGCCTTGTTAAATGTTTCATATTTATAAATTAAATGATTTGATATGAATTAACAAATAATAAATAATAGCAGCAAAAGTATTGATAGATAAAAGCATTGCTATGTAGTAACCACTTACAGATTACAGAACTCATTATGTTAAAATGTAAAACAAAAAATGTTCGGAAAAACAGTTTTGCAGTGCAGTCACATGCATAATAATTTTGTGAAGTTACAGTACTGTGCCATGACCCTTCAGGAATTATTCTGATTTGATGCTCAAGAAACATTTCTTATCAATGGCACATTTATTATCAATGGTAAAATCTGTTGTGCTGCTCAATTTTTGTAGAATCCATGATTTTTTTTTTCATGATTTAATAAAATAGAAATCATTTGTAATAGTACAAATGGCTTTACTTTTGATCAATTTAATGCAATGTAATGAATTTAAAGTACACACAAAAATACAAATGTCAGCACACTGTTGCTTCCAAATATGCAGTTATTTTATTTAAGAGTTATTTTATATTTTAAAGCCTTTGTTTTAGTGTTGATTGATATGTGGGTGGGTGGATTGTTTATTAGGGATGCATCAGAACGAAATCATGTTTACACCACAAATACGACTTGGTCAAATGCATTTCTCACCACCTTACAATGTGGTTTTTAGACAAATTGTTTTCAACACTGATCTCCAAAAGGCAAATACCAAATGTAAGCAATGCATATAAAAGCTCTATAAGAAGCCATGCAGTCAGGGATGCAGCTGTGTGAAACGGCGTTCCTATAAAACCCTACTTCCTCTTGCTCTACTTTTACCAGGAACTCATGCAAATCAAACCACATTTGCAAGCCACTCCTGTAATTGCTACTACAAGAACAGATGGGGAAAAAATGAGTGCAAAGTAACAGACAGTGAGACAGAAAGAAAAGAAAAGGCAGATGGGCAGGGGAGAAAAAAAAGCAAGTTTTGGTTACAGAGCACTAGGAGCTTTCTGCCATTAAAGTCACTTGGTAATCGCATAGCCGGCACTAACACACTACTCACAATCTTCTCTCACAAGACACATCTAGCGTTTAGAAGTCACACGTTTGAACTAGGCAGAACTGGAACTGTCCGGTAAGACATTCAGTTTCTCTTTAACACCAGAGGCGAGCCAGTGTGAAGCCTCTGCTGTGTCACACGTACACCCTGCTCAGTTCCCCTGCCGCTTATACAAACACTCACACACATCAGCTGCCTTGTGCATGAACGAACAGAGGACTGGAAAAAAGGAAGACTTCTCAGAAATGACAGTTTCATGTTGCCCACTGTTTTGTGAAATACTGCTTCTTGTTATCTGGGTCATCTAGGTCACTGGGTACAGAGCTCTATCTGTCTGTCTGTCTGTCTGTCTATCTCTTCCATGCCTTTTTCTATCTGAGCCCTCTTTCCCTCGACCCTATGTAGCTGGGAAAGTTTGAAAGGCCATACGGCTGCTCTTGTCATAATCTAGGAGTGTCATGTACACAATGATAATGAATGCTCTATCTGAGAACACAGCAGCCCAAACAGGTGATAGAAGCGGTACGGACTGTTTTACGTAGTGTGACTGAGCATATGCCATATTGTAAGAGCAGAAGTGAGGATCTTAATCTGATCAAGCACAAAAACAAAATGCATTTGCACGAACTGTTGCATGAAATTGTGACTCATGTTGTGATATAAACACTAAGGTAATAGGGGTCTAATGAGTGTGAATGTGCACATATAACTTAAGTTTACCATTTACGGCTTTCAAAAAAAGCAGCTAGGGATCACAAAAAAACATCAAAAAGCAGCACCTGAGCATGCTAACCCAGCCAGTGAAACAGATTATGGGGCTTTTGAAAGGCTAATATGCCAACAGCAAAACACTGATCCTTTTCAGATCCCTCTGATTTGAGTAACAAATCCAGCTGGGAAATTGGAGCGATGTTCATTCTTCATGATAATTCCAGTCAGAAACCTGCTGTAGATATGGGCCAAAGGGTCTGTGTATGAATGCACATAACACAGCATGTCACAAAACAGAACTAGGCCACGATTAAAGCAACAAACTGACTCAATTATGAGAATTGAATCTAAAAAAAAAAAATCCGGAAATACAGTGATACATATGCTACATACATTTATTTCACTGGTTATTTATTTCTACTTGTTATAGCACTCTTTTTTTCTAGAGTTCAGTCTGAGCTGCTGACCAAAAGCTTGACTTGTATCAGAGTCAGCTGCAAGGCTCTCTCCTTCAGAGCTGTCAGAGGATGACTCTGTGAGATCACAGGCCTTGGGCTGAGGGACGGAGAGAGAGATGCAGAGAAAACCAAAGATAAGAACTGTGCCAGATCACGCTTTGCACAAACCTCTGGCTGGCTATATCACACACTAGGGTTATATTAACAAGTTACAGCAACTGCATGTAGCCTTCAAATATATCTCAAATAAACAAACATTGCATCACATTTTTTCCAGTAATTATTCAAGACAAATAATTTCAAATGATCTATATATATATATATATATATATATATATATAAAAAAAAAAAAAAATTATTTGAATTATGTATATATATATATATATATATATATAAAACAGTACTATCAAATACTCTAAGAAACATTGGGAAACTTAAGAAATTTCATTAAACTGATCAAAAGTGACAGTAAAGACATTGTTACAAAAGTTTTTTGCTGTTCTTTTGAGCTTTCTATCCATCAAAAAAATTTTTTTGAGGAAACCATGAAACAAAGCAACACAGCTGTTTTCAACATTGACAGTAATAAATCAACCTGGAAATCAGACAGGAGTAACGGCTGCTAGAAATTCAGCTTTGACATAACAGGAATGAACTACATTTTTAAATATTAAAATAGAATCATTATTTTAAATTGTAATATTTCATAACAATAGTGTTTTTACTGTATTTCTGGTCAAATAAATGCAGCCCCACACTTTCCAGACTTACTGCAACAGAGACAGTGTCATGTTCAACTAAACATCTCATCAAGACATAATTGGCACACACATATGTACTCCACCTAGCTGAGAGCAAACATCCACCCATGAATTGACAATTCACAAAAAAACTCCCCCGACTGACGCATGTTATTCTCACCCCAAGAACACAGAACGGATGCATGCGAGCACAAGAAAAATGCCCCTCAGGTGACAAGGATTCCCTGGAGATTTACCATCGATTGTTACTTCATTCTGCTTGCCAGTAAAGTGAACAGGAGCATACTGATCATCTGTGAATCCTGAATGAGAACATGAGAATGTGTAAGTGTTAACACTTGCCACTCTGTACCACAAAAGTGCAAAGGTTTTACTTGTCATCTCACTCTCACTAGAACTTCCGCAGCTTCAAACATGCACTGCTGTTACACACTCTCTACGCCTGTTTAGAGATGGACAGTTTTCAAAAATATTGTATTCAAATATTTTGGCTCATAAAAAACTAATATTAGAATATGACAAAGATGTTATTTTTTAATAATCAAGTTTTTGTCACCATTTCTGAACAGGCTTACGAGAAAAACAATAATATCCACATGCTTGGGTGAAAGTTGGCTCTTCAGTCCAATAACAATAAGAACGCGCACCGACACAAACGCGTGCTAAGCAAAGTTTCTTACAGCACTTTGAGTTTCGGTTCTTAAACCACTCCCCCGAGGAAACTTAAAGGAAGAATATGTCTCAAGATCATTTCGCTATCAGATAAGCTCTCTTCTCGGCTCACTCAGGAAACAGCTGCACTTACCTGTAGTTGCAAATGCAGTGATGGACAGATGTCCTTCCTCAGTCCACTGATGTTTGGATTTCATGTGATTTCTCATTATGGTGGTGATATTATGAGAACTCTGTTTCGCTGATTAATTTGATCAAAAGTAATTCCATTTTGTAAGATCAGTTTGATCAAAGTAATTCCAAACTTTGCGAGGCAGATGACATTCTGTGATCAAATACAATCAACTTAACACACTCCAAAGAGCGTGCTTATAATTTATCATGGATTCCCTGAATTTACGGACAGTAAAGCAACACAGTTAAATTTGAATAGTATTTTTTTTTTTTTTTGAATAATTACAGATTGAATATTTGAATATTCGACTATTTGTGCACACCCCTACTCCTTTTCCACTACAAAGTATGCGGAAGATAACAAGCAGTGAGGGAGTAAAACATAAGGATACACCTGCTCAGGCCTGCATGACTTGTTGGTGTGACCATGCTGTACTGACTTAGTGAAGACCACATAGTAACAAAGTTCAGTGGCAACTCAAAAAGCAAGTGCAAACACCTCAATGCTCCATCTAGATAAAAGACGATAAGTCCAAGTTCATCCTAAGCAAGATGACAAAGATTTGAAGTTGTTAAGCAAATACCACAAGCAGTAAACTTAACACCAGCTCCAGAAATGTTCATATGCACAGTCACGCAGGTTTCCACAGGCCATGCCACAAGCAATAACATCATAACAGCTGCCAAGATGCTTTAATTAAAATGGTATGGAGTGTAAGAGAAAAAACAAGTTGGATCAAGTTGGGCCACCACAAATGCACACCTGAGAAATAAAGTACACATTCCTTTACCGAATATTGTAATAAGCAACAACTGCTTCTGAATTAAACTCCCTGAATTGAAAACACCAATGAGTTTCACAGCTTTGTTTGCTGCATTCCAGGACATTAAAGATGAAAAAGGTAAGTCTATTGACACTCTTAGATCAGAAAATGAGGTTTGGCTGGGCAGGTGTAACTGTAGTGCTGGCACTGCCATAAAGATATTCACATTGTTTAACGAGTAGTAAAAATGGAATGTTGTTCAGGCTGATAACATACAGGTAGGGCTGAGCAGTACATTGAATATTCACAATGATTTTCCCAGGAATATAAAATTGAGCAACACCATGAATATACTGATGACCCAAATGCACCTTTTAGTTGGCTATTACGTTTCCGGGGAAAAAATGGTTGTCATATTGTTAAAATGTTCTGCTAAAATATATTCGGATATAGTTATTGCTGTTTATTAAGTATTGTTTCAATGTAGTTTGCTGATTATTAATGAAAATTTTGTGAAAAGAAGAAAACCTCTGAGAAAAATTAATTCTACAATAATTCAATAATTCTACTGTTTTTTTGTGTTAATCATTTTGATTCTACCGGGCAACAATTGTTAAAGGGGATAGAAAAAAAAAACACCCTTTTGAGCCTTATATGAGTACATAATAAATAAACATTGAAAAATGTAAAAACTATTACAAATTTTTGAAGTTGCAATGTAATGCAAGTAGCAACAGAGGTTCTCTCATTGATTGTTGACTGGATGGACCAAGATCTGAATGCAGCAGACTGTAAGAAAGGGGTGGGTTTAAAGGGCCCCTATTATGCCATTTCCAATATTGCCTATGAGCCGTTAGTAATTCAAATCCCACTTCTATTCGAATATTCGTTCGGTGAGTTGGCATTCGATTTTCAATGTTGAGATTCGAATATTCTCTCTTTTTTTTTTACCCCCGGCATCCCCCGCAAAACGGTTCTCATTTGCTTGAATATGAATTACCCATGATTGAACGTTATGAACATCATGATTCATTTCATCTGGAAGAGAAGACAAACATGCCGAAGACCTCAGTTTGTGTGGAGCACTTTAGATTGAGTGAGAGAGAAGAAAGGCAGTGTGCCAAATATGTGATTTGAAACTGGCCTACCACAACAGGTAAAGTATGCGGAAGATAACAAGCAGTGAGGGAGTGTAAAACATTAGGATACACCTGCTCAGGCCTGCATGACTTGTTGGTGTGACCATGCTGTACTGACTTAGTGAAGACCACATAGTAACAAAGTTCAGTGGCAACTCAAAAAGCAAGTGCAAACACCTCAATGCTCCATCTAGATCATCTAGATCATTCATCCTAAGCAAGATGACAAAGATTTGAAGTTGTTAAGCAAATACCACAAGCAGTAAACTTAACACCAGATCCAGAAATGTTCATATGCACAGTCACGCAGGTTTCCACAGGCCATGCCACAAGCACTAACATCATAACAGCTGCCAAGATGCTTTAATTAAAATGGTATGGAGTGTAAGAGAAAAAACAAGTTGGATCAAGTTGGGCCACCACAAATGCACACCTGAGAAATAAAGTACACATTCCTTGACCGAATATTGTAATAAGCAACAACTGCTTCCTAATTAAACTCCCTGAATTGAAACCACCAATGAGTTTCACAGCTTTGTTTGCTGCATTCCAGGACATTAAAGATGAAAAAGGTAGGTCTATTGACACTCTTATGAGATCAGAAAATGAGGTTTGGCTGGGCAGGTGTAACTGTAGTGCTGGCACTGCCATAAAGATATTCACATTGTTTAACAAGTAGTAAAAATGGAATGTTGTTCAGCTGATAACATACAGGTAGGGCTGAGCAGTACATTGAATATTCACAATGATTTTCCCAGGAATATAAAATTGAGCAACACCATGAATATACTGATGACCCAAATGCACCTTTTAGTTGGCTATTACGCTTCCGGGAAAAAAATGGTTGTCATATTTTAAATGTTAAAATGTTCTGCTAAAATATATTCGGATATAGTTATTGCTGTTTATTAAGTATTGTTTCAATGTAGTTTTGCTGATTATTAATGAAAATTTTGTGAAAAGAAGAAAACCTCTGAGAAAAATTAATTCTACAATAATTCAATAATTCTACTGTTTTTGTGTTAATCATTTTGATTCTACCGGGCAACAATTGTTAAAGGGGATAGAAAAAAAAACACCCTTTTGAGCCTTATATGAGTACATACATAAACATTGAAAAATGGCTGAAAACTATTACAAATTTTTGAAGTTGCAATGTAATGCAAGTAGCAACAGAGGTTCTCTCATTGATTGTTGACTGGATGGACCAAGATCTGAATGCAGCAGACTGTAAGAAAGGGGTGGGTTTAAAGGGCCCCTATTATGCCATTTCCAATATTGCCTATGAGCCGTTAGTAATTCAAATCCCACTTCTATTCGAATATTCGTTCGGTGAGTTGGCATTCGATTTTCAATGTTGAGATTTGATTATTCTCTCTTTTTTTTTTTACCCCCGGCATCCCCCGCAAAACGGTTCTCATTTGCTTGAATATGAATCACCCATGATTGAACGTTATGAACATCATGATTCATTTCATCTGGAAGAGAAGACAAACATGCCGAAGACCTCAGTTGTGTGGGAGCACTTTAGATTGAGTGAGGACAAGAAAGGCAGTGTGCCAAATATGTGATTTGAAACTGGCCTACCACAACAGCACATCAAGTTTGAAAAATCACCTAATATCTGTAAGTTGTATGCCTATAGTATATTCTTGGTGTATAAAAACGAGCAGCTTTTATCCGCCATGTTAATCAGTAATTTTACACATGATAAAAACGTGCGGGTTAATTTGCTTGGAAAATACTTGCGAATACAGCAGCCATAAAAAACAAAGTAGCCCAACCTAATAATAAATTTGTCTATATTAAAAGTATTGTTCTTAACAGACCTGTGTGTTTTGTATCACTAGTGCAGTGTCCGTTCTCAGAGCATATAAGTAGGGCCCTATGATTTCCATGATGCGGAAAACGCAGACAGAATCACGGAATCCAATCATAAAAATGTAATTTACAGTTTAACATGGAATGTTACGGAATTTGTCAAATTTTTAATAAATTAATCAAAAGTAGGTCATTACACTTAAATCAAATTGTAATATGGACTAATATCTGTAAATATTAAACCGGAAAAGTTGATTTAAATAAGAATCCTGCATGTTCTGCGTGTCTTTGTTAATAAATGGCACAGAAGCACGGTTTCGTTTATTATTACACACATATGGAACATTTACATTAACATTAAATCATTTAGCAGACGCTTTTATCCAAAGCGACTTACAAATGAGAACAATAGAAGCAATCAGACCAACGAGAGAACAACATCAGTATACAAGTGTCATGACAAGTCTCAGTTAGTCTAGCACAGAACCCGTAGCAAATGCAATACAAATGCAAACAGATAGACAGACACACAGAGATTCCTGCCTTTATTACACCGTGTCTACACCGGATGTGACAGTTGTCGTGTTGCGCTGTGCTGCAACAGCTAAAGTCTTTCTGCACTGGACGCCAAAGCAACCATTGAAAATCATTTGAAATTTGTGTCAGTACATCATAAATAGATCGCAGCAGCAGATTACTGTCGGGAACTTATCCCGACACGACACGCCGCAAGCTCAAAAAATGGTATTCGGACCAGCCCTATGGCAATGAGCATATCGTTTCTGATACACGCTGTAAACAATAGATGAATCAAAACAGACTGGGCCATCTGACCAATCAGAGCAGAGTAGCTCACGGAAAGGAGGGTTTTAGAGAGACGGAATCTTAGAACTGCTTTGAACGAATCGTATGAGAATCGCTGGAAAATGAGTTGATATTAAATGCATATTTTGAGCAAACATAAGCATAAAACTATATTAGGAACCTTAAAAATGGCATAATAGGGGCACATTAAGTAGGGATGCACCAAAATGAAAATTCTTTGCCGAAGCTGAACAAAATGAAACACTGGGCTGAAGGCCGAATACGTTTTTTTTCCCATTTTGCCAATTTTTTCACCACAACGTGCTTTAAAAATATTTACTTAACACTGAACATTTTTTAAACATTCTAGCAGACATCAAACCAATAAAACACAATTTAACTTAAAATTAATAAGTTAGTAAAATAATATTACCCCCTTCTTGAATCAGGCATGCATTTTTTAACTCTACAAAATAAATGCAGCCTTGCTGAGCAGAATGGCTCCTTACTCGATTTTTCTGTTTGGAGCCCTGCATAGAGGATGAACTTCACTCCTTCAGCCCGCTAGAGCAGAGCCACTTAAGAGTTGGGTATTGGGTATTAATAAACATTAAAGAGGTCACTGGTGCCATTCTCAGAAAAGGAGAGGAAATATGGGTCCTATTTCAACACAGGATAACACAATGTGAGAATAAATGGCCCATCTCCCCAGGTGTTTTTTAAGTTGCTAAGAGGAAACGTCAAAGTAGCTCACTTTCGCGTAATTAACATGTCTGGACCACACCATACGGAAAATAACAAAAGACAAAGCACATAAAATAACCAATGGACCATAGGTCATCAAGTTGAAGTAACTATTTAGCTGTTTAAATAACACTTCCAGTTCAGAATACAACACACTTTATCCTATAAAGGCCAGAAATAAAAATCTGTGTAAATCATACTTAGTGGCCTATAAATACACCTGAGGTAAACACTGAATGCCACACACATTCTTGAGGCCTGTCTGTCTGCTTAAGAGTGCTGGAAAAGGGCTCATTGAATCATAGATTCATTTACTCACCATGGATAAATGCTTTGCATTTATGCATCATTATAATAATGGCATTGATGAAGTTTGGCCAGCTCACAATGACAAAAAGACAACTCACTTTTCATTGAAATGTCATTTATCATGTTTGATAAATTCTTTAAAAAGCTTGATAAATTGTTTTTAAAAATCCAGGGTATTTTGAAAACTCATCTAAACCTGACAGACAAAAGCAGTGGTTGTTCAATAAATAAATAAAATTATGCAGGCCTTTTGGAATATCCTCTCAGCATCTGGTTAACTGAACTACTAAAATACTCTATAATTGATTATGAAAAGTTTTATGTAAGTTAAATACAGTAGATACAGCTATATAGTAAGTATTCAACACTATAACAGTTTTGTCTAAACCAATTTGTAAAGGGTCAAAAAAGTTGTAAAGGTAGAAAGCAATTTAAATAAATGCAGGTTAAAAACCATGGCTGTGTTTAGGTCAGTCTCTGAACACAAAAAGACATGCCGGTTTATACACAGCATCTTATTTGTGAATTTGCACACTGTAACATAGGTACAGGAAAACTGACGTGTCAACAAGACTGCACCATGCAATCACACGAATTAAACTGTGACAAAACATTGTCACTTCTGACTGCATCAAAGTAGTCTGATAAGCCATAATATCTTGTCACAGATCTAATCATTTTGAGGTCAGCTCCCTGGTCCAGACACAAACCAGGGGTCTCCCTTTCTTAATGCCGAAAGCAGGTAGTATGAAAATGTGCATCAAAAAAACAACAGCAGTGTGCTGGGAAGAGAGAAATCTGCTGCCAAAGCCAGGGGCTCAGTGCAATGCTAATCTCACTCAACAGACAAGGCAATAAGGTATAGCTAGATGCCATCATCATTCTTATGTTGTGCTTTGCCATAGTCACAATGTTCCTCAAAAACAGGAAGCCATTTTAAAAGGGAAAGAATTAAATAAGATAGGCTATATTTTTCATGCACCTGCTGGTGTAATCTTCCCAGTCAGATGTCAAACAATTAGATAAAAAATTGGCCAAGAGATAGGAGTGACTGCAAGTTCAAATGCACCTTGCAAGCTGCCTGTGGTCTAGTTTAGAGATGCACAGAAATGACTAAATTAGGCTAACACAACGACCACCAAGTGCTTTGGTAAGCTTATGAGCAAAAATAATGTTCTTAATTAGGGGTGTTCCGATAGATCGGCTACCGATCACTATCGGCCAATAATCGCTTTGGGATGTTTGATTGGTGGTCTCTATAAAGGCAGATCTCAAAACAAAAATGATCGATCTCAAGCTGAAGTCTGCCATGAGAGATTTGGCATGACATGCAGCGGCACCGTCTTAGTCTCTGTCCGGCACGGATGAAATAATTTTAATGCTGAAGGTGAGGTACAATTCATATTTCTTCATTAAATAACTAACAAATTACAAAGTAATTTGAAAACTTTCTGTGAGACAATTTCACAAACAGTCGCAATTTCACAAACAGAATCACCACATGCGCTCTCACTTTCTCTCTCAAAATGTGCAAATGACTTCAAATCACGTTGCGTCTGCACTATAAGCAAGCTGCACTCTGCACAGCTGACACAGGAATCGTCACTTGCACAGTTGAGGCAGTGTTGCATCATCAAGTTTATAAATTGCATTTCTTTTTAATTCTTGCCAGTGTTTAAAACATTTAGCACTCACGCGATCTTCTGGACACCGTGTGCTCACGCACACTCAAAGCACACATAACGCCAGGTTTACTTTACTCCATTTGCTGTGCGTATTTTTTTTAGGGCTGTACTAGAATAATCGAATATTCGTTCGGTGGGGTGGCATTCGATTTTAAGTTTTGAGATTCGAATATTCTTTTTTTTTTTTTCAACACGTGACTTCCGACGCGGACTCATTCTCACTCATGCTTGAACCGCCCGTTGGCGAACGTAGTGATTTATTTCATCTCATACTGAATAGGTACAAAATGCCCAAGACCTCAGCTGTTTGGGAGCACTTTAAATTAAGTGAGGATGACAAGACAAAGGCAGTGTGTCAAATATGCGATTTGAAACTGGCCTACCACAACAGCACCACAAGTTTGAAAAATCACCTGAGTTCTGTAAGTAGCACGCGGCAAAAAAAAAAAAAAAAACTGCTTTTATGCGCTTTTTTTTGCTATGATAAATAGGCTAATTGCAAATACGACACTATTTAAAAACATACAGCAGCACAGGCTAATAATAATTTGTTTATAGGTACATCCACAGGTATCGCAGCCATCAACATGCTCAACAAAACCCAAAACTTCACAGCAGATCCTGCAATTCCGAAAAACCGTTAACAGAGAAAAGAAAGAGGGAGATAACAGATGCCATAGTGGAGTTTTGTTGCTATGGATATGAGGCCCGTTAATGTAGTTGAAGGCGAAGGCTTCAGAAAATTAATGAAGATAATGGAGCCAGACTACACTGTCCCAAACCGTTCCAGTATTTCAAACACCCTGTCTCTTAAATACAGCGATCTGCGAGGCCAAATTTATGCTCTCGTTGAAAAAGCTACGGCCTTAAGTTTCACAACGGACATCTGGACTTCCGTGAGTATGGAGGCGTATATGGCTGTCACCTGTCACTTCATAACTCAGGAGTGGGGGAACTCTCTGCCTTCGTTTTGGAAACCAAAGCATTTGAGTCAAGCCATACAGGAGTCAACATTGCACAACAGCTTGGAGACGCGGCAGATGCATTCGCAATTCCAAATTACAAGCGAATAGCCGTTGTTCACGACAATGCCAGCAATATGAAGCTGTGCACCGAGACGCTGAATAAAGAACCGGAGAAATGGGGAACCGTTCAAGGGGTCTGCTGCTCAGGACACACGCTGCAACTATGCATAAATGAAGCTCTGAAACTGGACCGAATCCATCGCACAGTTTCAGCTGCCAGGAATCTCGTAGGGCACTTCAAAAAAAGTGCCAAGGCTACAGCTGCTTTGAAAAGAGAAACAAACGCAGCAGAACGTTGTACAACACAAACTCATTCAAGATGTTGCTACTCGTTGGAACTCTACGTATGAAATGCTTAACCGACTGGTGGAGCAGCGATGGCCAGTGACAGCTGTTTTGTCAGATCCCAGCATCACTAAGAAAGGAAATCACACCCTTGACTTGACAGGAGACCAGTGGAAACTGGCACAAGAGACATCAGAATTACTTGGGCCCCTGCTCACACTCACAGAACTACTATCACAGGAGGCAAACTTGTCGTTGTCGGCAACAGTGCCAATGCTCTTTAACCTGAAGAAACGCCACCTGTCACCAGAAGAGGATGACAGCCCTGACATCAGAGAAATGAAGAATACCCTTGTCAAGGAGATCGACAGCAGATGGGAACTGTTAAATTTGGAACCCACCAGCATCTATCTCCTTTCTTCAGCACTAGACGTGAGATTTAAGCACCTTAAATTCCTTGAGGATGAGAAGAAGGACCTGGTATACATTGAAGTTAGACTTATATTTTTATTACTACTATATAATAGTAAATAATTAAAATGTATTGTGATTATGCCACTAAGATTATTGTATGTGCGCTACGCATAGATTAGACTAAGAAAATGCTATTTGTTTAGGTTGTCAGACTAGCTGAACATCTGCATCAGCAACAGATCGTTCGCAAGGGAGAAGAGCTGTCAGCAAGCCACGGAGAAGAGGAGACGGATGCGCCACCACCACCCGCCAAAAAAAAACAGCAGGAGATTTCAATGCTGATGCAGGCTGATGACGAAGAGGAAGAAGAACGCGGAGACAGCGCAAAGACAGAGATGGAGCAGTATTTGAGAGATGCTACTAAATTACAGTCGGGCCCACTGGCATGGTGGAAGCAAAACAGTGACCGCTACCCTAAACTGGCATTTGCAGCCAAACACCTTCTTTGCGTTCCGGCCACTTCAACTCCATCAGAGCGCATTTTCTCAAAAGCTGGCTACATCGTCAACAAGACCCGAAGTTCCCTTTTACCAGAAAATGTGGACAAACTCATCTTCCTTGCACACAACATGAAACGAGTATAGGTAGTTTCACAATAGTTTCCAACAACTGGGTTGCGATTTATATAAGTGTTTGAAAGAGCCTAAATATTTTTGTCATTGAAATGTGAGCTGTCTAGCTAGGCTAACATTACCTTGTTCTATTTAACCTATTACAGTTTATTCTATATAAGGGAGTGAATAAAATTTATTACAATTACTTTAAATTTAAATAGCCAACCCGTTACGGTGTCAGTAATTATTACATTTACGAATAATAAATGAATGTAGTTCAACGAACTGCAGGCTAATAATAATAAATAAAAAAAACACCGCAACATGCTTTCAATAAAAGCATCGTGCATTTTAAAGATTTAAATTAACAAAAAGTCAGAATAAGACAAAATAAATCCCTTATATAGAATAAAACTAATTGTAATAGATATTACATTTTTGTGTCATTTTTAAAAACAATTCATTTATTCTTATTCAACTGTTTATAAGCATGCTACCGTGTTCTTTATTTATTACAGTTCGTTGAAATCACTGTGTGTTACTAATTTAATTTCTGTTTTGGGATTCATTTGTTTTAAAGAAATGTTCGTTATTAATACCTTATTAAAGTTCTTGCTCTAAACAGACTTTGTGTTTTGTATCACTTGTGCACTGTCCGTTTTCGGAGCATAAACCTGCCCGTGTAATGCGTACCGGAAACTGTTCTATTTAAAAGATTATTAAATGTTTATTAATATTTAAAGAATGTGTGCCACCTGATCATATTGCACCAAATGCAACACTGCACTCCACTGGGTCTGCCGCAACACATTTACGATGCCGAAGAGTGAAACGTGAAGTCGTGAAAGATGATACAAATGCAAACCGACACTATTATTATATATTTAGCCCCACCCACCGAAGCTTCGAATATTCGATATTGATTGCCACCTAAGCTTCGAAGCTCAAAAAAATGGCATTCGAAACAGCCCTAATTTTTTTCCGCGCTCATGTTAACGAATTAAAGTGTTCACACTGCACACGGTTATGGTGTGGTAGTGCGTTCCAGGAGCGGTGCGACTGCAGCAGTGTGCAGAGATCGTTTCCGCTGCACGTGGTGAATTCAAGTAACAGTGCATTGTTTGCTGTAAATATGAACATGGATTGACACGAAAATGTAGTAATTACACCATAAATCCATAGAATTAAATTCTACTGTGTTCCACAGTCAACACATACGCTACGGCTTTTTGGCTAGGTTTAAAGGAAAACAGTAGTAAACAAGGCAATAATAGATGGCACTTGTGTAGGTAGTAAAAAAAAGTTCTTTATGAACCACAGGACTGCAGTTAATAAAGAATTAAATGCAAAAGAAAAGGCAGTAGAGCTGACTATTTCTGTCAACGGTAAGTTTAAAAATAGAATGTTTGTGATAATGTAAGAAAAGTAGTTTAAATATTTTGCCACTTGCTTGAGCAACTTAATTTATCAATCTAGAAGTGCAAAAGTAAATGCAAAAGTAAAGAGCATTGAATAATGTGTTTCTTATATTTATTGCGTTTAAACACGTCTATGAAAGACTGTATTACTGTACTGTGTAAAAAAAAGAATCACAATGATGGAAAAAAAAGCATTTTAAGTAACAATGTTTGGATTTGAAATTAAAATAATGGATAAATGTTGTGTCTGTAGTAAACATCTACGGATCAGTAGCAGACTCTTGTGTGAAAGCACAATGAGAGTCTGTGCTGCTTCTGCACCACTTACATACCACACATGGTCTGCATACTACGCACTGCAAACTGAGTATGTGTGAACCTGGTGTAAGAAGCTGCCTTACATACACCTCACGAAATCAGGCTTGTGCTGTGTGTAAGCTATTGTGCCACAACTGCACGATTGTCAAAACAAAAATGCAGTGCATGATCAAACATTTAGTGAAATAAATATATATTTTTGACAAATGTCTAAAAAATGCCCCCCTCCACCCCTCAAATTAAAAAAAATCCCCTCTCACAAGATTCAACTAAGAGGGAAATTATTTTTCAAAAATGAAATTCAGGCCCTGAATACATGTCTAAAAATCTTGATTGGATCATCACTATAAATAATTCTACATGATAAAAAGAAGGCCCCCCCCACCACCAACAACCACTATATTATTGTGTTGAAGAAGCGCTCAGAGAAGAGAAGAAGCTGCTCAGTGGAAACTCCGCTAAGAGGGTGGGGACTCCTGTAAATGCTTCCACCAACCTGCCCACTTCCTGTGAGTCTAATGCTAACACCACTGTGACTGTAAACCAAATAGAATGACTCAAACGACAAGACAGACAGTTCATGTTATTCAACATATTCATCTTGAAGATTGATTGTCTTCTCAAAGGCCACATCATGCAGCTTTTATGGAAGCCATGCAGAGGGAGCAGATGTCTGTCAGGTCAGGATGAGACTGTGTTGAGCACCGTGCTCATTCATCAAGGGCTAGCAGCGCTCCTGCTGGGCTTGCAATGCCGGCTCAAAGGCTATAACAACTCCTTCAATATTAAAGCAGACAAGCTGAAAAGACAGTGGGAGGAATGGGAGTCATGCTGTTGCCAGTTGTGTAGATGTTTTAGAAGAGCCTGCTGTGAGGCACAACTCAATCCATGTTTGTTAACAAGCTGTGAACCACTGCTACCAGTGACATTTAACATGCTGCCCAGTAAGAGTGGCTACTGACAGCTCTGTTAATCCAAAATGCCAACCAAACAATAAATATGGTCTAAACAGGCCTAATGCTGATCAAAAAAGCCACGTTTGTACTTCAGCATTTTGAAAGGTTATCATGCCTTCATATGACACAGTCTTTATATTAGTTAATAATATCACTACACAGAGCTGTAGTCCACTGACAAGCTCGGCGATATCGCATTCGAAATCGAAAAACTTTTATGAGCTGCTTTTTTAATGAAACTGAACCGAATTCAAAAACAGTCACACTTGGTATCTGTTTGAATCAATCTGACAAATCCTTCACTGAATTAAATCACTGAAACCAATAGAGCGGTTACTAAACTAAGTCAACATCTTTTTAACAGCAAGCTATCATAATTTTGTGATGTGTTGTGTATTATAGGTGCATGAAACTCAGTGTAAATGCTGACTAACTGTGAATGTCACAACATGTTGATTATAATTTCATAAAAACATTTAAGTGTAGATAGAAACATTGTATTGGTAAATAATGCAATGAAGATTAAGACAATGTATAAACATTTCAATTATATAGAGTGAAGAACTCAATTTTTGGTATATTTTCATTACCACATCATGATATCATCTAGATTTGATTAAACACACACACACACACACACACACACACACACACTTCAGAATGATTTAATTGGCCCTTAATGAAAGGATCTAAATAAAATGGGCGATTACACTAACTATCAGATATTTAGTTTACTTAAGTTATTTTAAAGTTTATTACAAAATTGTCCCAATGTAGCAAACACACAAATTCTGTTAAACTACCAATGAAATGTCCAATTAGGTACATAACATTGATTATATGCTGATGAAATACATTGCAGCATGATCATAACTAGAGCCAACTAAGAAATACCAACATCAACATCAAACAACTAAGCCATCAGCCAAAAAAACAAAAACAAAAAAAAATCCCTGTTATGCCAGGCAAATGATATTATGCAGAATCAGATACCTCAAGCTCTAAAACATGTCCTGACTTGTTCCCACCTGGCAATTTTACAACTTCCATCAGATTCTGGCAGGAATGCCTGCATGTCCATCTCAAAGACAACAAGGCATAAGCCACTGACCAACACCTGTCCTGTACAGTTTGTATTAATTACCCAGGAGCAGGATGAAAACAGGTGGAGCATGAAGCCAGGTGACTCATCAAATACTACACATGGCACCTGAATACACATTTTTGGATAATGTCATGTCATTAATAAGCATCCTTCTCGTTTAGAGAACCGGTTGAAATCAGATTCCACCCATACATCAGCGTACCTGTTCTACAAGCATGCCATTTAAATACTACTGGCTTAGCAGCTAGTTTACTGCGCAGTTTAAGGTCTAATGCTGGGTCATCAGCTTACAGTTTAACCATGTTTTCTGGATGCGGGAATGATCAAAGTCACGGATAGACTATACTTCAAAGGGTTACCATATGCCAGTTTCACAGTTAAAATAAACCAAACATGAATATGAAGAAACCAGTTACACGTAACTTACGTGAACCAGTAAGGTTTGTGTGACAAATTTTGTGGTAACTTACAATAAAAAGAAACAAAAATTAGGGACCCTAATCCTTCACGCTTTGCATAACCACTGAAATCAGGAACATTCTGGAGTGTGACGATAAAGTGCTATCTGACTGAACTGACAGTTTTAACATTAGCTCGCTGGCTAACAATTCAATCTCACCCTCTCTGACCCTCACACAGTCGGTCAAACGATGAAAATGGCCAAGTAACCATTATGTTTTACGTCCATACACAGAATCAAACACGAGTCTAATTTTATACTTAAGGCTCTAGCGACAAATAAACTGTCTGAGGAACGTTAACTAACTTCTTGACACGGTCTCTGGGTGATGATGAGACCGCTAGCAAGCAGCTAGCCAGCGTAGTCCAAGACAGACTAAGAACTACAGACCCTCCATTTATCGACAACAAACTCAGCAATGATCGACAAACTGTCTCTGACCGCGTCAAAAAAAACCGTCTAGCTGTCAAAACAAATAAAACAAGCTAGTATGGAGTTTCCGTTCAAACGTACGCGGGCAAATGGCTGCCACCCTCGCGAGCTCCTTCACCGGCTGAAGCGCGAGCTTTCACAGCTATGACGGTCAAACAAACGGCTTAGGTAGTCTCTATTAACGTCTTTCTGTCATATTAGAGGCGGAAGGCGAGTGATAATAAGGGATACTTACAAAGAACGGGCCAAACATTGAAATCCCTTAGCAATCCCCGGAGAATGTGCACGTAGAGCCGTAACCGCTGTGTGGGTGAAGTCGTGTTTGTCGTTCTCTCAGTAAAAAAACTGAATTGAGATGAACTGAAGAGGGAGGAGTCAGGCAGTGACCGCGTCATGATTGCGCAAGAGCCTTGTTGACGTTTTACGAGGACTTTATTCCAATACTTTGTGGAACACGAAATATTGTTTATTTAATCCAAGAATATATATATATATATATATATATATATATATATATATATTATATATATATATATATATATTTACGAGGATTTAATTCCAATACTTTTTGGAACATTAAATATAGATTATTTAATCCAGGAGAAAAATGTGACCACCTAATTTGGAAATATTAGATTTGGATATTATCAAAATGTAGATCAACATAAAGGTGGATGAATGCTTATAGGTGTGACATTTGTGAAGGCTTTGAGCCACATTTATATGATCACAGGTGACGCTACAAGCAGCACTAAATTGGATGTACACTCCCTCTAGTGTTAGTTGGATATTTCTGTACGCTGAATTTATTTTATTTGAATACACTGAATGTGCTGATAAATTATGAAAAAAAAAAGTTAGAGGTTTTACTTTAATCGGTTCATCTCAAATTTATGAACTGAGTATACGAGACTTGTCTGATTAATACCATGCATAATTAATAGCTCTGGTCTTATTGGTTAGGGAGAACAACAAAAGACACACTTGTTCAAGAAAGTCTTTATTGATGTTGCATCAGTACTGTCAAGTTACTTGCAGATTTTGTATGAGCTGACAAAATATGTTCAATCAAAGAGTGCATTTAATACCCAAAAATGATTGCATAAAGTGAATGCAATAGACAAAAGTCCTATAGATTGATAGATACATCATAAAAGAAAGAAAGAAAACAATGGTAGTGTGTACTAAAAACTCCTTGATGCTGTTAAATATAAGGTTATTTGTACGTTCAGGGTTTCGGTAGTTGGACATTCCTTACCGTACTATCACAAAAGTATAAATATGCCTTCATTAAGTTCTTGTGCAAAAAGGATTGGTTGTTTCTTTTAATTTGATTGATCATGAATAAATATCCCATGGAACGGAAACAAGGCTTGTTTTCCCTAGTTTGTTTTGAATGACAAAAGGAAGCAACATAGTCTAAGCAGTTTTGAGATATTGCAGCACAACGATTTTTTTAAATCTTCAATCCATTGCACACAAACAACATAGAAAATATTGGTCACAGTGTTAATATACAACAAAAAGGTCATCAAATACATGCTGAAATAAGAAAGATCTGGTGCCAAAACATCATTCAAGAGTAAATAATCTGAACAATGTCATGCAACAAATGTCATGTAACCGTGTATTGAATGGGCAACCTGGTACATTAAGGTACTGCCACTCCTTTAGACTGATTCAGGTTTTATCATTCTACATACTGGTCAAACAAACAAAAGTGAGAAAATGTTTTTCAAGTGGGACTTCAAGCCTCATTTGCTATTTTTCACTCACTTCAGTATATGTGCAAGGAACAATTTCTTTGTTTGAAGATGTTTACATTTTTAAACTTTTATAAACACCACTGGAGCAGTGCTATTACAGAGTGATGAATTCAAATCATTTAAATTTTTTGTCAAAATGTAAAAGATTAGGACACGCATTGACTCATGTTAGTGTCAATCATGTCTGTGTAATTACAAGTCTCAGAAGAATGTAAAAAACAATCAGTCAAATATGTCATTGTTAAAGCAACAATTAGAAAAGCGTCAGAGAATGTAAAACGTTTAGAGTATACAATGCAGTAGTTTGGATTTTGTGTTGGAGAATGGATTTGTTATAAAAAAAAATCAGAATTATATTTTCATATTCTCAGTCTATTAGTAGTCCCTGACTCAACAATGTACTCTAGGATATTGTAAGATTTTGATGAAAAGCTGTACACTATGTTTTATCTTTGATGTCATGATTTTATAAGTACACTCTCAGAAATAAATGTACAAAAGGTGTCACTGGGGCGATACCTTTTTGGAATGTACTGATATGTACCATTAAGGTACTAATATGTATGTAATATGGGGGAAATAAGGCAAAAAGTTGTACCTTTTGAAAGGGTACCACCCTAGTGACAACTTTTGTACCTTTTTTACTGAGAGTGTATTGAATTAGTGTCACAGAAATATATTTGTTATATTTGTTTTGTAAATGCAGGCAATGCTGTACAGCAGTCCTCTTGAGGCCTTCAGGATTGCTACTGATTTTAAACCTGGCATGTTTTGAGCAAATAACTCAAATAAGTAAATCATCAAGTAATTTTTGTCTTAATAACTCTCAAACACAATGTAGTTGTTGCAGAAACAGATAGATTAGCACGTCATTTTTGCTTTAACACAGTAAATCAAATAAAACATATATACCTAATGACTAAAACAGATAGATATTCACCTGTTTGGCATTAATAAGAAAAAAAAAACAATGTGGAACTGAGGATTATTCTTTAAATTATGGATGTATTTAAACATACAAATACAATAACAATGTTGTATAGAATGTTTGGATTCTAAAATGAGAAATGTTGCATGAATCAAGTAGCCTGTGTTATATGAGGGTAAAATATAGGTGAAATAGACTGCTACCAGGGGAACACACAACCCCAGAGTCAACATAATGAGCTCAATGGGAGTCAGAACATTTGGCTATGTGTGCAGTCACATGGGTAAGTCTTCAAACGGTTACCTAAGCATTGCAAAGTACTTAATAGTCTGAGTGTGATAAACAACAACAACTACAACAACATCAATAAAATAACACCATTATATCAACATCAACAAAAATAACATAACAGTTATAATAAAATTATCATATAGGCAGAAAATGACAACACTTGAAAGTAAAACAATGATCAAATCAAACATTTGAAAGAGAGGGTGAAAACAGAGACACAGCATAAATTCTCCATCCTCTGCTTCGAACTCAGCCTCTCCATAATTCAGCAAGTCTTTCTTGTAATCTAGTCGCTGTTATCACAGATGTTACTGCAGGCCACTGGAGCAAGCAATTTTCCGTTGAGACGGACCGTTATGTGGGACACAGGAGGAACCCTGAGAAGGACGAATGGATGTACTCAGTGGAGTAGAGCCCATTTGCTTGGTCAGAGGGCATTTGCACCCAAACCTGGTCGTTCTCTTTCAGCTCTAGTACCGCACTACCTGATGCCTGGTCCATATAGCCCTTCTTGTATTCATCATAGGTGTATGTGGCTGGCACATTGTTTTTATACAGTGCCACCCACAGGCTGGTTCCCTTGACATGTACATGATAAGCAAAATAGTAGATTCCAGGCAGTGGGCTTGTGAAGAGGCCTGTGGCAGGGTTGTAAGCATTTTGCCCATTGTACAGAATTCTGTCAAATTTGATCGGCATTCCAGATGGTGGGAATGGTGTAGTCAAAATGGCGGTAAAAGCAGGAGCCACGGAGGCAGAGAGCTCAGCCTGACCAAAATAGGGTTTCTCACCATTTGGCTTTGGAATGGATTCTCCTACAATATTTGGTCCTTGAACGGCTAACTGGTTTATATCACCATTTGGCGGACCAGGAGGCCCAGGAGGTCCAGGTGGACCTGGAGGGCCCTGCATACCGCTAATTCCAGAAGGGCCAGGTTTTCCTGGAGGTCCTTGTGGACCAGGCATACCTTTGTCTCCAGGCTTTCCAATTCCTTGGGGGCCCGGTAGACCTTGTTCGCCTTTCAACCCTGGAACACCCTGAGGTCCCATATGACCAGTGGGGCCAGGGAGTCCAGGAATCCCTGAATTGCCACGTGGCCCAGGGGGTCCTGGCAACCCATTCTCACCTTTTGAACCTGGTCCCCCAAACAAACCAGGATTACCTGGCAGTCCGATGTGACCTGGTTCACCTTTAGGTCCAGGTTTGCCTGTGGCTCCGTTGAGACCAGGAAGGCCCTTATCCCCTGGGAAGCCATGCTTTCCTGGGAGCCCACTGGGACCCTGATCTCCTCTAAGCCCTGGCAAGCCCGGAGGTCCTTGTGGGCCATTCTCTCCCTTTAGACCAGGCATCCCATGTTTCCCTGGAAGACCCATAGGACCTTGTGGACCTGGAAGTCCTGGCTGTCCAGTTGGCCCTGAATCTCCTGGTAGCCCATCCATCCCAGTTTCTCCTTTGTCACCAGGGGCTCCTTGTAATCCAGCAGGACCTCTGTCTCCTTTCTGTCCTACAAACCCTGGTTTACCATAGCCAGGGGGACCAGGAAACCCAGGAGTTCCTCTGGGCCCAACATCACCCTTTGGACCTATTGGGCCTGGGTTACCTGGAGCCCCATCAAGTCCAGGTTTTCCCACACCAGGTGCCCCCGGTTGACCTTGTAGTCCAGGGGGACCAGATTCCCCTTTGACACCATGAACTCCTGGACCTCCTTTATCTCCTTTTGGCCCTACTGGCCCTGGAAATCCACCAATCCCTGGTTTACCCAACCCAGGAACACCTGGAGGTCCTGGAGGTCCTTGAAGGCCAATGGGTCCCCTAGGACCTATTAAACCTGGTTTTCCATTGCCATTTTCCCCTTTAGGTCCTTGTTCACCAGGAACACCACGTCCGCCTTCAGGCCCCGGATCACCTCTTGATCCTGGTGGGCCTCTAGTCCCAGGTAACCCTGGTTTACCATTCAACGACAGACCTGCTGGTCCAGGTGGTCCTGGCTGACCTGGAAGTCCACGTGGACCCACCTCTCCACGAGGCCCAACCTCACCATTGAGTCCTGGAGGTCCTTTAGGTCCTATCTTTCCTGGTAAACCTGGTAACCCTGGTTTTCCAATCCCAGGGAATCCTGGAGGTCCTGAAGGACCTGTTTGACCATTTAGACCTGGTTTTCCTATACCTGGTTTCCCTGGTAATCCAGGAGGCCCAGGTGGTCCCCTTGGTCCCGGTTTCCCTTGAGGACCTGCCTCCCCTTTAATGTCCATCGTGGGTGGAAACTCTGCAATAAAAAAGAAAAATTCAGAACTTCAGAACTTAATTCATAAAAGAAGATTTTGCCAATCTGTGAATTTAAAGACACAAATCTTATTTCAATTAATCTCTGTGCCATCAAAAAATATTGTTTGATTCCATGTATAGTGGACCCCAAATTTCTAGTGAGACTACATTTGTGATGTGCTTTACTCAACATTATGCTCAAGCACCTGCTCAATGGCAGATACGTAGGTATGCAACGAAGGCCTACAGGGAAAACTGAATGTGTTTATGGACAAAACATAAACAAAGGACAAGGACAAAATTCATCAGCATTTTACCTCACTGGAATTTCAGCAAAGGAACTACAGTGATGACATTTGACAGCCATGTTTGTACTAGGAACAACCAAACTATGCAGGTCAGGAAAACACTGCAAAGTTGCATTTACTTTACATCTCAATAAATGTTTTGAGAGATGAGTTCAGGATCAACAGTACATTACATTTTGACTTTAAAATGGTCCATTTCACTGACCTGATGACACGTGTCCTACAAGTCCCATGTTACATTAACTCAAATCCTTTGCATAATCTTTAGTCAAATTGGTCAATGTTAAAATGTGCTTAATGCTTATGACATTTCTTTTTGAGGAATATAATTAAGATATTAGTAAAATGAAATATATTCAAGCATAATTATCTCATAGATTTTATGAGTCTTGACTACCTAAAATATATCTATCCATCCACTTCTCTGTAAATATTTTCTTTATATTCTCAACTGTATGTGCTTTGGAATGGTATACTCTATTTGTGGAGCGCCCTCAAGTGATAAAATGATTTATAGCATAGGCCTAAATATTCAACATGCCTCACCTGGTTTATAGAGGAATAATTTAGATCACACTTTACATAAATATAAAAATACAGAATTGCTTTTGTTCTGTAAATTCTATTTACTTAACCCATTTGATACCATCATTGTACCACCTTAAACTTCATGCCCCAAAATAAACAGACAACTACACGGAATATCCTATAACAACTGCTATTGTACAGAAGTCAGTGAAATTTAGAAATGGTCAGCAGGAAAAAAATTTAAAATAACTGTGTACAAATGGCTCTTAATAGTTTAAGCACAATGCTGGTTTAGAGAGGGTGGCTCTGAATTTTAGAGAGGTTGTCTATATCCAATTGCAGGTTTTATTTAATATGTTTATTTATTTATTAATGAAAATTACCTTAGGTTTCAACTGGATAAGCAATGTGTAATATCACAGACACTTTTCAAACAAACTCTGTGCTTCAGTGCATGTCTTCCATTGTCCACTAGATGGTAGTGAGCACACAGCTTTTCTTTAGTTATGTTTTGAGTCTTAATTGATCTTGAAGGTCTCCTACTCACATAACTTTAGTTTGTTTGAATTGTTCAAACTGAAGTGAAGTGATTCAAAAGAACTGTATGCATGTCCAAATACCAAGGTAAATTAAATTACTAATATTAAAATACTTTTATATTAGTTGTAACAAAAACTATAAAAACTAGTTTGCATTGTAGGGGTCCAAACACACAAATACACTGATGCACAAAAACTGAATTAAACACCAGATGCTGAGAAAATCAGCAATCCTCTCAAATGGCCAATCACAAGCAATCTTTATCAGTAGACCACAGACAGGCCAAGACATTACTAATAATCAGCTTTCAAATATAAAGCACATTCAGTTAACTGGTTTTGGTAATTTAGAATGCAGTTCACAAAATGTAACACTTCTGTGTTTATAGCTAATAAAACTGTGTTTACCATTCCGCACTGTCCGTGTACGCGTCCAGATTGCTCATGCGGAAAGTATAACACAGGCTTAAATGAAAACTTCAGAAGGGTAAATAAAAACTCTGGACTACTTGCATTTATACTATCGAAAGCGTACGCTGATGGTCCGCTCCGCAACAAACATGGGTGTCAAACTCAGTTCCTGGAGGGCTGGAGCCCTGCAAAGTTTATCTTCAACCTGAATTAAGCACACCAGATCCAACTAATCAACTCCTTGCGGTGCGGAACACACTGAGAAGATTTAGTCGGCCGACGCACGAAAACTGGCCGACGGCTGACCGTCGGCTTGGTGTGTTTCAGGCTTCAGTTTGGCGGACCCACCACTGATGTCTGTAAGGGGGGCCTGCATCCCCATCCCCACTCTCAAGCTTGCCAATATCAGTCTTATTTAAAAAGTACATGGTATGTGTGTTGGAACAGGTTGGAAATAAACTCTGCAAGGTCACGACCCTCCAGGAACTGAGTTTGACACCCCTGGTGTAAGTGCATATGCTAAGTGTTATGGCCAGGGTTGCCAACCTTGATTACCTGGTTTGAGTGAGACTTTCTTGACGTCTGATTAAATCACACACACAGATGATACTAGTATTATCTTTAAATTGTAACAGCACAACCTAATAAGAAACTTACAATGCAAAAGAATCATCAGCAATAAAAAAAATTCTATGAAAACATTGGAGATTATACATTATTCCCAGTATTATATACAGTACATCTAATTAAACCTCAATAGACCTAAATTTTCTCTCACGTTTGATCTCTCGTGCTCCTAAAAGCTTATGTCGACAGAGGAATAGCAACAGATAAATACAGATTAAATTCAAGAACAAAAACTCCTAACTTTATATCACTAACATGAAATAGGAAGCCGCTAACAGACGCTCACATCCATACAGGCGCAACACTGACGCCTTCACTTCCAGGTCAAGAAACTGTCAATCAAAAACTCAGTAGCCAATGAGAACACACCGCTGCTAGCCCCCGTCCCGATTTTGGTTCAAAATCATTTTTGTTATGCTGGTGTTATCTTTTGTTAGTGGTCTAAATGTATTTACATCTATTTATATCATCTGTGGAAGGTGTAGGACCATAAAATGTTTGTCCAATCATATTCTTCGGTCCAAGGGCTATGTTAGGCTGTCATACATGCCTGTAAACTGGTCTGCCTGTGCACATTCATGTGTTTTGGAGGAGGCATGGATTTTAAAAGTGATTTGCAGGGAGGGTGGGATCTTATGCTTTAAAAGCTAACTTGCTATTGCTACCCTCTCCAAAGTCGCCTACCCAACCTTTAATCTTGTGATTTATTCAAATGGCTCATTCATAAAGACAGTCACATATTTTGTTCCTGAATGAATCAGTATTTTTGAACAAATCAGCTGAATGAATGATTCAAATGACTCACTCAAGACACTTGGTGCCACCTACTGGCGTAACAGTGTATCCTGCAAGAAAGAGTCAAGGAAAAATCCCCACTAATGCAGACATTAACAATATGTCCTGAACAAACACATACACATAGAGTGATACAAACAGTAAAAAGTCTCTGACCAGAACTAATTCTTATATAAATGGGCATACATCCAGATGTTCCTGTTGTTACCTTAATAAATGAGTTTTATTAAAACAGTTATTCTAAATTGTAGAAATATTTCATGTTTCATTTTATATTACATTATTATACAATATTTCATTTCATGTTATTTTTACAGTGTGTCTGATCAAATAAATGCAGCCTTAGTGAAAATAAAGTAAATCATACTGTCATTTCAATATGTATAGATGGATGGACAGATAGGAAAACTGGAGAGATATAATGAAGATTGATTACAAACACTTACCTAGATACTGGCCCTTGCCTTCTCTAAAGGGTGGCCCAACAGGCCCCTTCATCATGGGCTGCACATATTTCATCTGAGGCATGGGGGCGTAACCTCCACCCAGGGCATGATTCCCCAACGTAAGCAGGACACAGAGCACTGCCAGCATCGTCACTGTCCTCTGTGGTCACGGGCTTTCAAACTGCAAAGAGAGAAAGATCATTGATTCTCTGCTTTAGGATCAATCTACTATTCCTTTAGCTAACAATCCATTATAAAATAATAATATTTGAGAGTAATATTTAACTGTAAAATAAAATTGAATATTTAAGAAAAATAAATATAAAAATAATTATTATAATCATTATTTCATTTTACATTGCAATTGTAAAGTCTTAATTTGAATGGAAAATCACCAGTGGAAATTGTGCAGCCCTAGAAATATTATCTTTTTGCTGGGTGTTATAGCAGACATATGTTACTCACTGCATAATGTTTTCATCTCCTTACAAAGACTGAGTTCTTCACTCCATGTTCTTTACTCCTAATCATTTTTGGATACCCGAATGAGCATTCAGTTTCCCTTCATGTTCCTGTTTATGTTGGCCTCACCAATGTGCTCGGTTGGATTTCAAAGTCCTATGCCAGTCAACACTACTTTCAATAGGTGTAATACTGAGTGACAGTGGCATACATAAACAGCTCTCCATGTGCTAGCCTGTTCAGTGATGCCTGGCATGGGATACAACACATGAAAGTTTTTCTCTGCTGCCACATAGGCTACAAAACACTGAGAAAATAACCCCTAACACCAGTCCAAAACTGAAAAAGCAAAAGTAAAGCCCTTCCTTTTAAACTTTAGAAGTGAAATGTTATTTTAGGCCTTGTTTCAGTAATTTGTGGAAAAATCACAGAATCTATGGGTTCTGTTTTTTGGTGTAGACGAGCAGCCTCGTCAGAGGTACATAGTTTCACTTGAGGGTCTACAGACTACATGCTTAAAAGAAGAGCCAAGAGGATCAGACGGGTCACTGGGTAGAGTTATTGACCCCACACAAGTTACACCTGGGCGATGAGGTACGGATGCCAAAGCCTAGGTAGGGCTCAGTGCCTCAGCGTTCGTTTAACTAGTCGTTCCCCAGGGCAGCTGTTTGCTTTAATTTACTGCAGGAAGGAATGATAATTTCATCCTCATGTTACTCGCACCATATATTTACACAGATCTGATCAGGTGCATGGGAGAGACCACTGGCTCGGAGAAGAGGGGTGCTGACAGCGTCAAGTTAGGGTCTATTGAGGATGTCAGATTACATTCTCTTTAGTGTCTGACATCCACATCAGCAGTTGTTTTGGATGTCTCTTTTTTTATCTGCTTTAATGGATTACACCAGTTGATCTCAATCAGTGCTTTCTCCTCCATTTTAAAGGCTGACTCATTTTCTTATCTTAATTAGGCCTATCCATGATTATATGCATAGATGGATTTTATTCTTTGCATTTAGCATTTTTCCTGTAAACCTATCAGAACTGGGCTGATTCTTGAAAAATTCTTAAAGGGATAGTTCAGCCAAAAAGTAAAATTTTTTTCATCATTGACAGATGATAACAAAAACAAATAATGTCATTCCAAACCTGTATGACATTCTTTATTTTATAGAACATAAAAGATGTTTCGATATGCGTTTTCCGCCCTTGAACTATGAGAGCCCAGTGTTGTTTTGGACCCAACTGACTTTGACTGTATAGACAAAAACCTTCTTCAAAATATCTTATTTGATCTTATTTTAAGAAAGAAATGTAGATTATCAACTTCAGGAGAGTAAGCTAAATATTACATTAACTGTTATTTCTGTTCATTTAAGATAAGTTATATTGGTAGTTTTGGATGTCTAAATATAGATTAGATTTCATCTTCTATAAAAATAAATATATATTCTAATTTAATATATATAATCATGCACAAAACATTATTTTGTGTTCTGTGAATCCCTTGAATCCCTTATCTTGAAATTATTGGGTTGTTCAAATATAAAACATAATAAACCATATATAAACAGGAGCTACACATAAAAAAACACTATATAAGATTTCTTTTTGTATAATATAGTAAATTCTGTGATAGTTAATTGATTATTTATTTTAAGAATCCTGCCTCAGACCTACATTTATGGCCCGTTGTGGTCTGTTCTAGACTTGACATCACACCTAGATGAGCTGTCCTGTGCTCTGAGTCTTACTGAATGTGGCAGATAATTTACTGATTGAAACGTCTCCCAGTCCTTCATTTCTGCACACTGTGTTTTCCCAAGAGTGCTGAACCTACGAATCCTGAGGGATGAAGCTTAAAGTCTGCTGATCTTAAATGCAGTCCAAAAGCACATGGACATCCTATCCGTGGCCTTCACAGTTCACAGGTTTTGGTTTGCTGTTCTCAGTGGACCTGGCCATGCCAAGACACATTCATAACCTACCTCACTTCCTATTTCAATGTGCTGTGACAGCTGAACTCTCTCTCATAACCGCAGGTTTGAACACAGAAACCCACTAGTCAGCCCGGCTGCATCTGCAAGCATGAGACCCACAGGTCAGATCAACTTTCTTCACAGTGCCACAGCTCAGCAAGAACCTCTTTAAATTCTAACCAAAGGTTAATGGTGCCCCTTTCTCAAATATAAACCCTTTTCCACAGTTTAAACAGAGGCTCCTGCAAGGACCATATCAAAGACTGGAATCATTTGAGACACTTTCCATGAGTAGGGTACAAAATAATGTCTGAAACTTTTAAAAATGTTTTTACTTTTATTTTATTTATTTATTTTATTTTGGAAAGGAATTAAATTAAATTAATGCTAAATTACTGAAAATATAATACATTCGTTGCTATCATTTTTGGTCACTTAAATTATAAATAAATAACTATTTACAACAAATTAAATATTTACAGTGAATTAAATGTCAATTAAATTATGTGAAAGTAATATGACAATATTTTTTAATTATGTGAAATAATAATTGTGTGAAAATTTTTTTTTTGATACTGTCAAAAAGGTCAAGACCTTTAAGGCCAGACAGGCCAAAATCAATCAGTTTACACAGGGGCTGCTTTTGATGCTAGGCTAATTTTTTTTTTATTAAATAACAGTTTATCTAGCATATCTACCAGTTTTTTTTTTTTTACATATATTCCTTAACAATCAATTAAAAAAAAGAGAAAGTAACAAAAAAAAAAACGAATTAATAAGGGGAGACCAAACTTCACTTGTGTATTTACATAAAGTACAGATAAACGACATGCCTGTTCTGACTTCAAGGGAAGTCTACTCTGCAAAGGCAGCATTCAAATGGAAAGTTAACAACATTTAGTTTGTGCCTGTGTTGCATCAGTGAAAATCAAAAAAGAAAAGTATGGCAGAGCACATGTCCATGTTAAACCACATCTGCAGGGAACCTGGTCCAACTGCAGCTCCTGCACTAGCTGGCCAGAAAGATGAGGAAAAAAAGCCAGACATGCTCAGCCTCGCTGTGTTTTCCCAATCAGCAAGACTCCATACGGGTCACTCTGTGCCTGTTTGCTTTGCCTAATTCACTGTGGTTCACTGGTGTTTCCCTCTTTTATCATATTCGATTTTCGTTTTTATTGTTATTCTTACTGGAATTTCGGTTCTGGGCTCCAGCAGGACAATTTTGGGCTTTGCTCCGGCCTTGAAGCCCTCCTATGGTGTATAGCGTGTGGTGTGATGCTTTTTTGCCACCGTGAGCTTATAATGCGGTTGCCATATTATTTTACTGCTGCATTAGGATGCGCTGTCCCAAAAACCATGAGCGAGTCTGTGTAATTAGTCACGTCTGTGTAAGCATCTGTATTTGCACTCGATATAAAAAACCTTGCTTCCTCCTAGTTCTCACATGTAGCCGATTCCCCTCCAGAAAAAACACGATCACAAGTTACAGGGAAACCAGGGAGGCCAAAAGTGAGAACCAAAGAGTCAGACAAACACAAAATGGGCAAAAACAGAAAGCGACTGAGAGCATTGGTGGTACTTGAATACTTGGCTGTCGCTGGTGGTTAGTTGTTGAATACTTGGCTGTGGCTGGTGGTGGTAGGGGGGCGGGTGGCTGAGCCTTTTTTGGGGGGTTGTGGTATTGTGGGGAGGATAATTTAGACGTTCTTGACCATGTGCCCCGCTCTGAGCAGGCGTCTTAACACTCAAAATGATCAGGATCAGACATTACCCCTGTTCCACAGGCCGGCACAATCTGTTTATCTAATGTTTTTCTTGAAAAGCTCTCCAGACGCAGTAAAAAAGTCTCACGCAATCCGTCTGGCCAAGCGCTCGGCCATGCATGCGCACTCTCTGTGTTTACAGCGCACAGCTGAGGTCTAAAACATAGATATGCACATAAGGATGGGTGACTGCCAAACGTCTATAACGCAAAAAATAAGGAGCTTCTGAGTAACTAAAGCCAGTCACAACCATTGAAGGTAAAACCATTCGAAAGAACAATAAAAAAGGAGCAATTTGGCAAACACTTGTGATTTTAAATCTTCAACAGATTTAAAAAGTAAAAAACACTGAAGTCAGTTGTGCATAAGAATTGTTCTAAGAGCAGAAAGGGAAATAAGCAAATATTCATCCCAGGAATTACAAACTTTATGCATTTCCCATAGTAAGTTGGTCTCCAAATCAGAAAATAACAGAGAATAATAATTCACCAAGACCGAAAATGAGCTTTAAAAGCATATCCATGTAATTCATGTCTAACCAGACCTGTGAAACTCAATAAGATCACAAGGTCCTTGTACGAAAACAGAAAAAACAAACACATAACGCATTACTTTTCACCACACCACTTACTCTTACTGCATGCTGGCAGAAAATTAGGCAAAACACTGAAGGGGCCAAAACCTACTAGCAGTAATCTCTAAAACCAACATGGCAGCTCAGGTGGCAACCAAGACACCAAAACTGAGTGAGCCACAAGTAAATAGCTCAAAAGAAAGCTATTCCCACTTTTCATCACATTAAAACAGATGGCTCTTTCTATGATGGTTGCGAAATGTACACTTTGGTTCTCCACTAAAGCCCCAAAACAGCACACAAGGCCCGGTGTAAGACCGCTTAGTATTGTTTTTAGTATTGTTGACAGCTTGAAAACAAGACACATATCAATGTTAAAATTAATATGACTAAATCTTGTTTTCAAATATTAATAAGCAGAGATTTTTTTTTAAAGAAATAATAATAACATGTATGGATAATAATAATAATAATAATAACAACAAAATCAAATTATTACATTTCAATTTTTAAATAAATAAATAACAATAAAATCATAAAAACAAGACAAAAATTTATGCTAATTTTTTATCAGTTTGTTTTTAAATATTAATAAGCAATGAAGTTTTAATTTTTTCAAAGAAATAACAACTGCAACAACACTTACATTTAAATTTTTAAATAAATACATCAGTAAATGATAAAAGTAAATAAAAATTCAAATAAATTCTCAAAATTAATTTTAATTTAGAAATGAAAACATGCTCATCATGCAAGAGGTGTATTCAAGTATGTATGAATTGGATTTTAATGCATTTGTGAATTAAAAAAAAAGACTGAGAATATATCAAGCAAACACAATTATTGTGTTTTATGAACTTCGAGGCATGTAAATGAAAGTGTGGCTTGCAAGAGCATACTGTTTCCACAGTACAGGCACATGTCTGTTTGATAGACACCATGCTTATGGAGTCAGTGAGAGAGGCGGAAATTGGGTCTGAGAGTTTTATTCCATAAATCAACTTTTCAGCACAAGTTAAATCTCAGGAGGGAGTGAACGGTGCTTAACCTGTAATGGCCTCCCCGTCTGCCAATCTTATATTGCCCCCCCCCCCATACACACTATGTAATCGGCTACCTTAGTAACTATACAGCACTGCACAAACATTTAGGAGATTACTAAGGACTCATTTTCAACACACTGCACATTTTCTTTCTGTGATTGCATGGTGTATTAGCAGCCACCGTGACCTTCACCCATGTGGATATTAAAAAGGACGTTTGGCTAAATTGGCTCATAGACAGCATTTCTCAGACACATTGACCTACAGAGCAAGTCTCAAAAGCCAATGGGTAATATGTGCCGTAACCCCGCTGTGACAACATTTAACAGAATCGTTCAATAAATCACCCATTTAATGCTGTCAGGGTCCTGCTGGGGTGTGACTTAAGCTCTTTACGCTGCCATTTCGTTCCTCACCCTTCACTTTTTTCCATCAACGGGGCCCCCAGCCTGCACCAAGGGCCCCATAGACGTTATGCAATAGCCCTAAAGCCAACACTCCTGACAGATAAAGAGTGAATTCAAGTGCTGCACTTCTACTGTTTAATGTCTTCAAATGGGGTTTGTGGATACTTTGGGAACATGTTTTTCTCAGATAGTTCAGATGAAGCTCCCTCTAGCTTCCCCCAGAGGAAATGTTCTCTTAGACCCAGTAAGTTACAGACACTATTCATTGCAGCTGTCTCGATTTCTTGGCTGTGCGAATGATGCACATACCTTTCACAGTCTTGGGAATACTGCAATGTGTTTTCTTGTACAGAAAAGAAGTGAGTGTTTAGGTTACACCAGTTGGACCATTAGCCCAAGTGCTCCTATAGGTTGAGTTATTATGGAGAAATGACTTTCTGTTTAGGTTTAATCAGAAATTAGCCACTAGGGTGTCTGGGGTGCCTTTTCTGTGACCATACTGAACATATGTTTAAGTCTCCCCTCATAATTCTATCTTTTATCGCTCATTCTCTTTAGATTTAAAGCTTTAGCATGATAAACAAGGGACTGCATTGCTAAAGCATTAACTATTAACTACTACAAACTATTAACATGGTATACTATAATCTAAAAAACAAAACAAATAATAAAAAAAAACATAATGTATCATTATAGCATGATTCAAGTCCAACCAAGGCCCACTGGAAAAACAAGCTTTTGATGTTATGTTGCTTCTTTCATGTTTCGCAACACGTTCAGTGTGAAATGTCCAGTGAGTGACGCTAAAAGCACATTCGGTTTTATCTGAAACTAATGAATGTCATTTTGGCAGTTTTATTATGTTGGTTGATGTCTGTATCACAGCAGTTGGTGAGTGGCGCTAAAAAGTTAATGCTCTAACATGTTTGAAAATAACATACTACTTAGCCGAAACCTAAACAAAAGTGTTAACTAAAGCCAGGTATTTTGCTTATAGATCAGCCCACTTTCTTAAATATTTTTCATTTTTTGTCTTCATAATTTTATTTGACCCAACTGAGCAGATCCCAGGGCTCAGTCAGATATGTATTGGTTTGTGAACATAACCCTAAGAGTAACTGGCTGAAGGCATCTCGTTAGGGGCTTGTGGAGGGTCGATGGGTTTAGGTGAGTAACTTAATGCCCCTCTCTTTTTCTCTGTCACTCATTGACCTGTTGTCTAAGATGCATTGATATTTTTCCAGCTCATTCTCATGAATTCATTAGCAAACTATTCTGTATTTTAATCCACCATGATGGAAAACAAAGAAGGGCATTTGAGTTGATGTTGAATACTTTAAGAGAAAGAAAAATGGCTGTGGAGAAAGAAAAAGTAATAAGAATAAAGCCCCGTCTCCAACTGAGAGGCACTTTGTTTTGTTAATTGTGGAGAAATATCTGATTAAGACAGCTCCAAATACAATCCAGGTGTTAGTTAAAAAAAAATCAGCTTAGCTTACAGGAAAACGCTCACATTCTTTCCTATTCCACAAGAATATGAAAAAAAGAGTTTTATAGGCACTGCAATCAGGACTGATACCTACAGGGACAGTTTTCTTAGAGCATATATAGAACAAACACTTGATAAATAGAATGAGGGCTTTGAATGTATGTACAGTATGTGTGTGAACAGACAATTGAGAGGAAATATATTCTTAATTAGGATAGACATTTTAAACCATTTAAAATGAGATAGTATGGTCTGTTTTCCGTATGATGTCTGTTCTTACAAAAACCAAAACATAAATGGATTGATCTGGAAAAATATTCCTTCTGAATAATGCATGCCAATCACAAATATATCTCAGTGTATGTATTTTATAATTTGGTTTAAAGCTACAATTTTTTTTTCATAAATAAAGCTTTAAAATCTTGAACAAAAAGAAAAATTCAGGAATTAGATGGCGAAAATGACAGAAAGAAAAAGTAAAAAAATACTTGATATTTGTAATGAAAAACTATTAATCTCCAATTTCTTAAATTGAACACACAAATAAATGATATACAAATAAATACAAATATAATAACACACTAAAAAAATAAAAATAATACATTTGTAAGTAAAAATACTTTTTTGTTTTTTTTTGTTTCACGGGCATGACCTGTGCTCTGGCTGTATCACCTGCTGAGTGTGTCTGGGTCTGTCTGCCCTCCGCTCTCCCCAGACACAGACACAATCTGATCCCCACGTCCCTCCTCATCTGCTCTGTCAACAGTCTCTGTTTTTCCTCTTACCACTTTTTCTTTCTCACTTTCTATCTCCCTTTACTTTTCTCTCTCAACATCTCTCTCCTCTTTCTTATTATACATCTTTTTTTTGAGGTTGAGCTGGCAGTCTCTTTCCCACTGCTCTCTACTTCATAGTTCTTTCCTTTTCTCTGATTTCTCTCTTGCTTTTTCTTTACAAAAATAATTCTTAGTCAGGATTTTTGTCTCATTTTCTGTTACAAATATCTAAACACCCTTAAACAAAATTAAATTCTGCATGTGAGAGGGAAATTTGTGCAAGATAAGAGATGCAAAAATTTATTATTATTATTTTTTTTAAATAATTTTTATTTAACTTGGTTCTTTTTTAATCTATTTTAAGTACAAACCTTAAAAAATTATTCATGATTTATGCTTAAAACAAGAGAAAATAAACTTAATTAAACTTAATTCAAGTTAAATTCTCTTATTATCAGTATAGTGCAACCAAATATATAAAAAAAAATCATCATCATTTTCTCACCCTGTTGTTCCAATCCTGTATGACTTTTCTCCTAAATTTTTGCTTGATTTTTAATAATTTAATTTTAAGAAATTACTTTAAGATTCAAGAAGAACACAAAAGAACCATAAAAGTAGTCCTCAAACAAATGTATTTTGTTTTAAAAATATTAAAAACAGACCAGAAAAAAAAAAAAACCTGTGAATAAGAAAAAAATTCTCTTTCATGGCACAGCACATTTTTTATGTGCAAATGCTCTTATTGTAGGTTGCCAAGGCCTGACGATGCAGGAGGCTTTTTTTTCTTCACGCCTCTCCCATTAAACACAGACACATGCTGGCAGTTCACACACATTGTCCCTGGGTGGTACAGAAAGAACAGAAGTAGTAGAGAGAGAGAAGTATCGAGGGATAGATGGAGGAGAGAAAAACACTTGAGTGTGTAGTAGCAGAAACGACAGAGCATTCAAAGAGCAGTTATCAGCTGGCTGTGTTTTATCTCCGCAGCCTGTGCCATATATTCAGCCCGAATGACGAATGGCCCGCTCTACTCCTCCATGTGGGTGGCACTCGTCAGTGAAGCAAGACCTACATGTGTAGGTGAACTCCTTGGATGCATAACATGTACATACCTATGTCTGATGTGGATGTGGGGCCCCAGGATTCTGTCAAGCTAAAATTACACCCGGATTCTTACAGAACAAGGAACAGTCCTCCTCCTCTCCAGTGTGCATTAGGAATGATAAATGAGCTCCGTACTTAAATCTTGCCCTTTCCTCAGATCATCCAAATATTTTTCATTCAGCTCATCCAGACACAAAGGACAAGGTTCTCTTGGTATAAAGAGGCACAATTAGACGTTGGAAACAGGCCAATGGCTACATGGATTTAGACTTGTTGGGTGTGAACTTATGGAGTACCAAATAATTGGCTTACACCAGGGAAATCACACTTAATCCAAAGTTTCACTGTTCTCTAGGACTGGAAATATTCAGACTTGGTCGCAAGTGAGAATCGCTTCCAGGAGAGTGATTGACCTGCAGGTTCATTTCTATTGTGAAATTCTGATCCACTGCTGACACACTGTTAAAGTGCTTGCTACAGTAACTATCATGACTAGCGTTGCTCTTAGTTGTTGGTGCTGCATGGCCGACATAGTGTGCTTGCTGTCCATAGCAAGATAGAAAAGTAACTTTTACCCATGCATCATCACCCTTTGCAGAGATCATCATGTATTTGTGCAAGTTCCTTAAAAGTCATCTCATGCCAAATCATGACTTTCTTCTGTGGAACTCAAAAGGAGATGCTTTTAAGAATGTTTACACTATTCTTTTGCATACAATGAAAGCAAATGGGGACCAAGATTATTAGTTAATTTAGCAAATATATATTTCCTTCAGTGATTTCCATTGATTTCCATTAAAATGTATTGTACAAGCTTTTTATTGTTCATTTTATTGCTCTATCCTATTTCATCTTAAATTTAAAAGCATATTAGAGGGAACACATCTTGTAACAGCGATTAACATATTTTCTGAAATATAAGTCCTGTTTTTTAACATCTGAAACATGCTACGACTTGTATTCCAAAGCCAGTCATATAATACAATTAACATCAGGCAAGCAAAACATGCGAAATTGCATTTCACTTTCACTTTAAATAAAGTCATGTTTGACATTTAAAATAAATGTTGTTTATAGTGAATGCCCCTATAATTTTTATTTGTTTTATATTTATGATTAGGCCCCACCCTAACACAAACTAACCATTATCACAAATAAATCACAACAAACCATGGTTTTTTTATTTAAAATATTTTTGTGTTAGGTTTTAAATGGTTTTGCTACACTAACCATGGTATTTGTAGTAAAACTGTGGTTATACAAATTGTAATAAAAAAAAAGTTACTGCACTTTAACTACAATAAAACCATGGTTAATTTTCGTAAGGCCTATTTTAACGATCTAAGCGCATGGTCTAAAGTGCATGGTGCAGGTGCACTTAGGGTGTGTCCGAATCCACTTTTGCTAGATTAACGACGGAAAAAACAGTCGGCGCATCAGATGCATGGTCCAAAAGGGTTGCATTTATTCTCTTAATGAGTCATGGGTGTGTTTTGGGCATAACGTGCAATCTCCCTTTCCCTTTAAAAGCCAGTTGTGCTTGCACAATGGCGGAATTTGCAAGAGGAAAGACTGAACGCTTCTCTAGAGAGGAAACTGATCTGCTTGTGCGCGAGGTTAAGGTGCACGAGTAGACGGGGACAATAATAATCTTTTTCATTGTAATCCTTCAATTTTTAATATTTGGCAGGTTTGTGTGCTGCTGTAAAAGCAGAGTTTATGCACATGTAAATAAAAAAAATAAAAAATACCACGCCATTGACTTTAGACCAGGCTTAAGTTGGTCAATGATGCAATAATTTTCAGTTTCCTTAAAAAAGCAACGCGACAAGACAACAATGTGCCAGAACACACCTTGTTTTCAGACCAGCACGCCCATGGGCAAACAGATGTCATGGGTATGCCACTGTGAGGAGCACGGAGCAAGGAACAAGGAGACCAGGAGTACAAACCACGGAATTTAAGTATCTTCACACGTAGCACAGGGTGTAGTCAAACAATACCGGACCAAGAACTAGAAACTGAGAATACTTTAAATACACAGACACCGATGGGAAACACCTGGAACCAAATTAACTAAACGGGGAACACCTGGAACTGAGAGCACTGAGGACAGGAACATACACAAAACACGGGACAGAGTCTGACCAATGCCCCCCTCCAGAAGGTGTGTCCTCACACTGTATAAAATCAAATGGGGAGGGAGGGGTGCGCACCCTGGAGGTCCTTCAGGAGCGACACAGGACAGTGGTCCTCCAGAGCTGTACCCGTTTGGGGCGCCATGGTGGATCAGGAGACTCAGGAGGCTATGGCAGAGCAGCCTCCGAGGCCTCGGCCCCTGCTCACACCTCGGCCTCTACAGCTGGATCCCTACTAAACCCCCCCCACCCCAAAAAAAATACTTGGGGGAACTAACGGGTCTGAACTCGGTGCCTGGAGCCCTCCCTGGGCTAAACAGGGGTTCGGGAGCCCTCCCTGGGCTATACTTGGAAATGGGAGCCCTTCCAAGGCTAAACTGGGGAATCGGGAGCCTTTCCTGGGCTTAACTGGGGATCGGGTGCCCTTCCTGGGCTTAATGGGGAAATAGGAGCCCTCCCTGGGCTTAACTTGGAATCGGGGATACGCTTACATGGTGCTGGCACTGGAGGGTGCTCTGGAGGAGCTGGCTAGGGCAAACGGTACAAATGCCCTCACGAAGATGATTGGGCTGGGGCTCGCCTGAGCCTAAACCTCGCTCATTCCTCCATTAGGGCGAGGAGAAACACACGGGGAAAAACAAACAAAACACTTTTTAGAAAAACGGACAATAAACGCGGGGAGAGGGAGTGCTGCTTACACTTTGGTCCGGTATTCTGTCATGGGTATGCTACTGTGAGGAGCAACGAACAAAGAGACCAGGAGTACAAACAACGGAATTTAATTATCTTCACACAGGGAATCACAACAACACACAGGGTGTAAACACAAACAATACCAGACAACACTAACATAAAGGACTCTGGCTTTTGAATACGGGATGATGAGGGTCTAAGGAGACACACCTGGGACCAATGGAAATTAAACATAGGAAACACCTGGGATGAAATGATTAAACAACATGAGGAGCAAAACACAGACAAAACATGGAACAGAGTCTGACATCAGAATCAGAATCAGAATCAGAAAGAGCTTTATTGCCAAGTATGCTTACGCATACAAGGAATTTGTTTTAGTGACATAAGCTTCCAGTACACAGAGACAACAACAACAAAAAACAAAAAACAAATTGCAAATAAATAAATTGTATGAACAGTTGTGCTATAGATGACAATGGATTAGAATAGAGTAAGATGCAGAGATGTACTTGGATGGAGGGGGTAACAAATAAATATAAGAATATTGCACATTTTTTCATAAGTGGTGAACATTTAACTGTTCATGAGGTAGATTGCCTGGGGGGAAGAAACTGTTCTTGTGCCTGACTGTCCTGGTATTTGCGGCTCTGAAGCGCCGGCCAGATGGCAAAAGTTCAAAAAGGGGGTAACTTGGATGAGAGGGATCCAGAGTGATTTTCTGAGCCCTTTTCCTCACTCTGGATGTATACAGTTCTTGAAGGGTGGGCAGGGGAGCACCAATAATTCTTTCAGCAGTCCAAACCGTTCTCTGTAGTCTTCTGATGTCTGATTTTGTAGCTGAACCCAAACCAGACAGTTATTGAAGTGCACAGGACAGAGTCAATGACGGCTGAGTAGAACTGTTTCAGCAGCTCCTGTGGCAGGTTAAACTTCCTCAGCTGGCGAAGGAAGTACAACCTTTGTTGGGCCTTTTTAACAATGGAGTCAATGTGATTGTCCCACTTCAGGTCCTGAGAGATGGTGGTTCCCAGGAATCTGAATGACTTCACTGCAGCCACAGTGCTGTTCATGATGGTGAGTGGGGGGTGTGCAGGGGGGTTTCTCCTGAAGTCCACAATCATCTCCACTGTTTTGAGAGTGTTCAGCTCCAGGTTGTTAAGACTGCACCAGACAGCCAGCTGCTCAACCTCTTGTCTGTAAGCAGACTCGTCACCGTCCTGAATGAGGCCGATGACTGTAGTGTCGTCTGCAAACTTCAGGAGCTTGACAGAGGGGTCTTTGGAGGTGCAGTTGTTGGTGTAGAGGGAGAAGAGCAGTGGGGAGAGAACACATCCCTGAGGGGCACCAGTGTTGGTGGAGCAGCTGTTTGACATGAATTTCCCCAGTCTCACTAGCTGTTGCCTATCTGTCAGAAAGCTGGTGATCCACTGACAGATAGAGCTAGGAACAGAGAGCTGGGTCAGTTTGGTCTGGAGGGCTGTTGGGATGATGGTGTTGAAATCCGAACTAAAGTCCACAAACAGGATCTTCACATAAGTCCCTGTTTTGTCCAGATGTTGCAGGATGAAGTGCAATCCCATGTTGATTGCATCATCCACGGACCTGTTTGCTCGGTAAGCAAACGGCAGGGGGTCCAGTAAGGGTCCAGTGATGTCCTTCAGATAAGCCAGAACCAGTTTTTCAAATTACTTGATGACGACAGACGTTAGAGCCACAGGTCTGTAGTCGTTAAGTCCTGTTATCTTGGGTTTCTTTGGAACGGGGAAGATGGTGGAGCGTTTGAAGCAGGACGGCACTTCACACAACTCCAGAGATCTGTTGAAGATCTGTGAAAAGATGGGGGCCAATTGGTCAGCACAGGTTCTCAGACAGGCTGGTGTAACACCATCTGGGCCCTGGTGCTTTTCTTCTTTTGTTCTTCCTGAAGACCTGGCGCACATCGTTTTCACTGATTTGAAGAGCAGGAGGTGTGGAGAGGGGGATTGCAGGAGGTGTTAACGGTTGTGTAGAGAGATGATCAGAATGGATGTGGGGAGTTTCAAATCTACAATAAAACTCATTCAGGTTGTTAGCAAGTCGTTGATTAGCCTCAGTGCAGGGGCATGGTGTCTTGTAGTTGGTAATGGCTCTCAGTCCTTTCCATACTGAAGTTGAGTCGTTTGGAAGTAAACTGGTCTTCCAACTTTTTAGAGTAGGTCCTTTTAGCCGCTCTAATCTCTTTGTTCAGTGTGTTTCTGGCCTGATTATACAAGACTCTGTCCCCATTTCTGTAGGCATCCTCTTTGGCTTGACGAAGATGTCTGAGTTTTGCTGTAAACCACGGCTTATCGTTGTTGAATGTTAAATAAGTCCTGGTAGGAATGCATATATCCTCACAGAAACTAATATAGGATGTTACAGTCTCTGTGAGTTCGTCCAGATCGGTGGTAGCAGCTTCAAAAACACTCCAATCAGTGAGGTCAAAACAAGCTTGCAAATCCTGCTCTGTTTCGTTGGTCCATCTCTTTACAGTCTTTACTACAGGTTTAGAGGATTTAAGTTTTTGCCTGTAGGTCGGTATAAGATGAACCAGACAGTGATCAGACAGTCCCAAAGCTGCTCATGGAACAGAGTGATATGAATCCTTTATTTTATTGTAACAGTGATCCAATATATTACTGTCTCTGGTGGGACATGTAACATGCTGTCTGTATTTTGGCAGTTCACGGGAGAGATTGGCTTTATTAAAGTCCCCAAGAATGATTAAAAACAGAGTCTGGGTGTTGTTGTTCTGTCTCTGTGATCTGATCAGCGAGTTTTCTGTAAAGCCAGACTTACGTGCGCTTGCGGAGGGATGTAAACGCTCACCAGAATGAACGAACGAGTGAAACTCCCCGCGGCGAATAGAATGGCTTGCAGTTGACAAAAAGCACTTGTAGATCTGAACAGCACATCTTCTTTAACACAGTTACATCTGTGCACCACCGTTAATTGATATAAAAGCATGTCCCCCGCCGCCGCGCGATTTCCCCGTTGATTCTGCGTTCTGCGCGGTCCGCTCTGAACAGCTGAAAGCCCGGCAGATGGAGCGCGCTATCCGGTATGGCGTCATTGAGCCAGGTTTCCGTGAAACACAGAGCAGCAGAGTGTGATAAATCCTTATTTTTTCGGGAAAGCAGAAGGATTTCGTCCGTTTTGTTGGGTAGAGAGCGGAGATTTGCCAGATGGATGCTAGGCAACGGCGTTCGAAATCCGCACTTCCTGAGTATAACGAGCGCACCGGCTCGCTTTCCCCGTTTGCGCTTTTTGAAGCGTTTGATCAGCGCCGCTGCTCCACCAACAACAACGTTCAGTAAAACGTCCGAATAATTGAAATCCGGTAAAAGATTTTGTGGTGTGTTCTGCCGAATGTTCAGCAGTTCATCCCTGGTGAAACTGATCGTGTTTGACAAACAAAAAACAGGAAAAACGAACAAAAACAGTACAAACACTGGAGAGCCAAGCACTGAAGCAGCCGTCTGCGGCGCCATCGAGGTACAGGTTTTTCAGATAAAGGTACAGAGGTACAGATAAAGTTATACTGTATATCCAACTTTATGCAAAAACCTGGGTGATAATAACCTCTGCTATAAAAAACTTATTTTAGTGCAACAAAGTTATATATGGGTTTTAAAAGACATGAAAACATAATGACAGAATTGTTATTTTTGAGAGAACTATTGCTTCAGTCCCAAGTTCTATGGGAATGGATAAAAGTGTCTGTTAAATGGCTACTTACAATCACTGTATCACTTACTGATGGGTATTCAAGACACATGGAAATCCTCCACTGTCTGGATGGCAGAAAAAAAGATTCAGGCTCTATGAAGAGAGTGAAGGGTGAGAGAATTTGGGGATTATAATTTAATAAGAGCCAGGAAATCTTTGTCAAACCCCCTCCAGGTTTCTGTGGCAGACAGCAGGATCTCAGACAGTGAGACAGGTCTTCTCCTCTGACACAGGGATGAAAGGCCAGCTATATTAGCATCACAGGTCGCAAACCACAGCCAAAGCCACTGTCTGGAGGTGGGGATACACTGTTCAGAAGCCTCTTCCATCATTCCCAGGGAGAAAAATATGGGAAACCGCACATTGCAGGATGTTGACACATCTTACTACTTAACCAATGCTTTCTGGAGTCCAAGAACACATACAATGATTTTTCAATCTGCTTAACTGTTTGTCAGTGCACAACATTGTACTAAAAAAAGGTCTTCAAGAAACATTCAAGCATGAATATATTTAGTCCAGAATCTCGACGCAGCAAACCACAAGTATAATTGCAGAATGGATTCAAGATTCAGTAGAATTAAAATGAATAGAAATTAAAATAATTTTGTATAATTAAAAAATATATATATTAGTGTAATTAACTGTTTTAGAATGACAGAAATATAGAATGATAAAATAATGAATGATAATGACAGACAGATAGCCTGAAACATAGACAGAGAGACAAAACAATAGAGTGATAGGTAGAACAATAGAAAGAACAATAGAAAGAACGATGGCGCTCTACAGGTTCACATTAATTCTGCTCACAAGGGTTTATACACTGGTAACTTGTCTGACGCTTTCCACCCCACCCATCTGACAGAAACTAATGTATGAAGGATTATTTCACCAGACTGTTGAGCCCCATTTCTCAAATCATGTGTAAGGGGGTGTTGTGGTTTGGGGCGGGACTCTGTGCATAAGCATTTGGTGTGAATTATAGTTTGCTCTCATCTTTGTTCACATATACACTATTGACCAAAATAGTGATCAAAAGAACTTCGGAGGTTCATGTCAGTCATCTTTCATTTGAAGCGTGCCTTTTAGTGTTTCCTGGAGAAACCTCAATTTAAACATGTTTTCACATGTGTGTGTGTGTGTGTGTGTGTGAGAGAGAGAGAGAGAGAGAGTGTGAGTTCTGTTGTGAATCTGATCATTGACACTTTTGCCCGGACCGGGTGGTATGAGGAAACTTCAAGCCACAGTGTAGGATCAACATCTAATTTCTCCAAGCTTTTGAAATTTGCAATCTCTCCTTCATTTCCTGGAGGTGAGGTTTTCATTCCCTCTCTGCTCTTAAACCTCACCCTTTCACAGGACCTCCAGTTAAGATTAAATGGATGCAATTGAAAAACAGTGGGTTTGTTACCAGCACAAAAGTCCAACTGCCAGTACAGATCCCGAGAGGCCAGTATCCCACACCAGACATTACTGTTCCAGCTCTTTAATTGTCATTCTGACTTCCATTTAGCTTACAAGAACTCAGCAGTACAATGCCAGGCTTTTTCAAGGACCAACTTATGCAATAGTGCAGTTTCCTCAACAGGCTTTAGCTATTATGACTTATTGTGACACCAGTACATCATTTTAGACCGGTCCTGTCAAAAGAGATCCCTGATCCCGGTCCAGCACACCTCGGAAGATTATGCACTGTATTGACTGAGACACACATTGTGCAAGACAACACGTCTAGACCCGGCCTCACCCTTATTTTTAAAGGCCTGTAAAAGCTGTGTGTAAACAGCGAAAGGAATGAAATCTTACCACCATCATACTCAACCGAAGGACAGACACAGTGTGGGGTTAAAGCAAGTGAGTGGAAAAAACATCGTAGGATAGCGAGGGGGGCGTGAGAGATGAAGAGGAAGATGGAGAATGAGAAATAGTCAGGGATCTCTGAAAGCACTTTGCCATTTTGGTTATTTACTGAATATTGTTACGATTACAGGCGGAACAGAGTCGCAATGTGAATATGGAAAATGTTGAAACATCTTTGCTGAAAGAAAAAAGATGGTGGGATCTTAATCTTTAACTGTCCACTAGGGAGGGAGCAACAATTGTGGACAATAACTTTGAATGATGGCAGGGTGGTCCAGCCAGCATGTGCAGCCTTTTTGGAAAAGAGTCATGAAATGGTAATACATGTGCTTTCTACAGGGAATCATAGTGTTTACAACATTTAGGTCTTCACAGTGGGAATCTCTACAGGTGTACTGATAATAAGAATGGCTTGATTTAGAGATCCACAGCATTCAAATAAATATGTTCCCAGTACTGATATGAAATAAAATAAGTGAATAAAAGTGACAGTAAGACATTTATAATATCACAGATTTCCATTTCAAATAAATGATGTTGAAATCCTGTTGCTTTTGAGCTTTCTATTATTTAAATAATCCCAAACAATACTGAACACTGATATGTGATGCTGACCAAATCAGCACTTTAGAACGATTTCTAAAGTAACATGTTACACTGAAGACTGGAGTAAAGACTGCTAAAATTCAGCTTTACCATCACAGGATTAAAGAATCAAATTTTATAAAACAGTTGTTTTAAATGGTAATAATATTTTGCAAAATTACGGTTACAGTATTTACTGTATTTGATGAAATAAATGCAGCCATGGTGAGCATAAGAGAATTCTTTCAAAAATATCCCAAAAATCTTACTAAAATATTTGATGGTTCAGTTTTCAGACTGGTGTGTCCACTAGATGGCAATATTCACAGACAGCTCTTGCTATCAAAAACTAGCTGAATAAGATGAAAAACAACAGAAAATCCTCCTTACACAAATATGGCAAAGTATAACAATGTATTAACTACTTGATTCTTTAAAACAGGGAGACATAACTCTCGTCCTCGGCAGGTAAGGTGGAGTATCAACAGGTAGTTGTAGTGTGTATATCAAATGCATCCTTACAAGCTCACAGTCAATGGAGTATACTTTAAAAGGCAAAAGGCAAAGGTAGTAAACAATGACTGAATTAAAATTTTTGGGTGAACTATCTCTTTAATCTCAGGTTTCAAGAAAAAAGATGGATTAGTGAAATAGCAATAACATTCAATGGAGAGTCTCTGAAATGTATTAAAAGAGACATAACTGATAAATAATCTAGCAGTGGATGGCCTGCATATTTAACTACAAATACAATATTAACCTTTTTTAGACAATTACTCAGATTTCAGCAGCTCTTTTGGCAGCACATTGTTGTGTAAGCGAGACATAGGGATTAGTCAACAGCCCTGAACAACCCCCAAATGAATAATCAGACCTTACAGATTTCAGAAGGAAAAACAAACATGACGAGGCAAGAAGTTGTACATTGCCAATTAACCATAAGCAGAGGCCTCATTACTGACAATCAAAGTCTCTATTGGCAAGTACATAAAATAAGACCTTGTTCCTGTTCTACAGCTGGAGGAAGGAGAGAGGGAGCAGGTTTTCCCTTCACTATCATGCGCAGAGCACCAGATGTGCCTAAACCGTGAATATGAGAAAAGATGGAGGGGAAAGAGGAAGGAGGGGCATAAATCTAAACCAGGCCTGGAGTCAGACAGGAGGGGTTAATGCAATACTTCCACCCATACTTTCATCTGCATCCTTTCCTTCTATTTTCTCACAACCTTCACATCTTTGTTTCCTGCCCCTCCTCTATGGTGAGGTCCACTTCTGCCTCCACCTAATGAGGGAATGAATGACGAAATAAGCCTGGAGACACTTTATCATTGGCAGTGGATCATTTCAGCTGTAACTCATAGAAAGGAATTCGTGTCATTCATTGTGGATGAGATATGGAGCGGGAATGTCACAACATGATATGATTCAAGTCACAAATCTGACATCCTGAACGTTGATTCCGTAAGTGAGTTACGATGTAATACTGGACCATAGTTATTAAAGTGCATAGAGAGGTCTAAGCCTGTCAGAGAAGGTGAGAAACGCTCATTTCTAATTACTACAGAACTCATAAATGCAATTTACTTAGAGGAAGGCAGACATGGAATGATTTTCACATCTGTTCCAGTCGTAAACAGACCGGAATTAAATCAAATTTAAGGCTAATGATCTGTTTAAAGATCTGGAGCTTTCCAAACACCACTGAAAAACAAAAAAAAAACATGGATAGATGGACTAAACCCAGAGAATTACACCTTTCAAGTACTTTAATTCCACCTGTTTGATTTGTATTTCTGCAATCATGCCAAACCATATAAAAGGGCTTGTGTGTCTTTGTGTGGCCCAGTTTTTAGACGTAATGACTGTCTGATTATTAAGTACTTAATATCCAAATGTTGAGGGAAAACAAAGAAGTGCCTGCTGACCAGAGTAGAAAGCTTCCAAAGAATAAGATTGTATCGTACTAAAACAAGTACAGGGAGCAAATCTCTGACCACTGGCCCAATTAAGACCATAAATGCATCCACATTGATTTGAACTGAAGTCTGGAAGTCTAGCAATGCACCTGGGATGTGTAGACTGCACTCGAGAACTCATCAATTCAGTGTGACAGACTCAAATTCAAATGTGGGCAGACACACCTTTTTAACTCATAAAGGCATTTAGAAGAGGTCTTGCCATCAAAATACAACTCTTGAGACTGTTATTAGTGAAAACAGGCAGTAGAGAATAAGTACAGTGAGGAGTGTCCTGGTAATATTTATAATTGTGTTGTTTGTGTATATGGCTATGATGAAAATGATGTGAAGAGTGATCTGAATGACCAAATCAGCCACCCTTGCATGGTTAATCACATGGGTGAAGTGTGCTGGCCTACAAATCTGCTCTTTAATGGCTTGAAATAGCACTTTGTGCCATGTTTCACTTCTGCTGATGTCCTGTGTCTCCAGTGAAGGCGAGGTAGAAAAAAGAGAAAATGAGGGCAATTTTTTAGAGAAGACTGAGCAGATCGGGAGACACCTCACATGACAGATACCTGGTTTTCCACGGCCAGTATTGCTGGTACTTGGCTGGTGAGATGAATGATGCAGTAAGAGATTACATAACTACATGCCGGCACATGAACATTAAAAAAAATAAAATAGATTTAAACATACAAAAAAGTTTTATTTACTGAATAAAAAGGTTTATATAAATCGTCTGGCTGCTGTGCTGTAAAATGTAGAAACATCAAGTGTTTCTATATAAATAGTAATTGATTTCAATGATGCAGAGCCATTTTTCGTCTGGGCAAAGATTCAGTGGAGACACACAGAATTGTGTCCTGATTGGGCACCAGCACCCTGGAAAAGGGGCACAATGTAGTCTGTTTTAAATTTGTCCTGTGAGAGCAGCAGTAGCTATTACTAAAGATAACTAGACAAAAGACAGGACAGTATGTGCCCTACTGGTTTTAAACTCAAAAAGCTTGTTGAAGTAGTTCATTTGGCATCAATTTAAGGGTAAAAAAAGGCATGTTTGTTTCTAAACAGAGAAACAGAAGGAAGAAAAAGAGAAACTGTGGAGCACAAGTGCAGGCTCTGTGTGAGAAACACAAGCCTCTTTTACTGACTGTGGGCAGTGACATGAAATGAAGCCATTTTGTTTGATCTTACAGCTGAATAATACCTCTCATAACTACTACCATGTCTTGCATTTGCAAAATCTGACATACATTTGAGCATTTATATATTTGATATACAAATTGATGAATAAGGAAAAAACTCTCGTTATCTATGAGGTTATTCAAGTCACTGATGGATGAACTTCATATTTGTTTGAATAAATTAATAGAAAAAAATCTCTATGTCCCATGACCCCCTAAAAGAGTTTTGGTAGTAACTGTATTACCTTCAAAGTAGATCCGTTTATGATATCACAGTTCTTTACCAATGCTTATCACTGTGATTATATCTTACATTGTCCTAATGAAGAAAAAAACATATATATATATAATATAGATATATACCCATAACCTACAATATAAAAAAATTTTCAAATTATAAAATTATTAGAACTTAGATAGATATACACTATATACATAAATTTATTAGAACTTAAATGTAACAAGAGCAGAGAGCAACAATAATATAAAATAATAAATGGAGTAATGATTGGCAACATTTTAATAATAATATCTAATATTTTATAGGAATATTGATGTATAATTTATTTCTTTATTCCAAGTGCATAGGAGAGGTCTAAGCCGGTCCAGAGAAGGTGAGAAAGCTCATTTCTAATTACCTACAAGAACTGATAATGGCAATTTCTTAGAGGAAGGCAGACATGGAATGATTTTCACATCTGTTCCAGTCGTAAACAGACCGGAATTAAATCAAATTTAAGGCTAATGATCTGTTTAAAGATCTGGAGCTTTCCCAAACACCACTGAAAAACAAAAAAACATGGATAGATGGACTAAACCCAGAGAATTACACCTTCAAGTACTTAATTCCACCTGTTTGATTGTATTTCTGCAATCATGCCAAACCATATAAAAGGGCTTGTGTGTCTTGTGTGGCCCAGTTAGACGTAATGACTGTCTGATTATTAAGTACTTAATATCCAAATGTTGAGGGAAAACAAAGAAGTGCCTGCTGACCAGAGTAGAAAGCTTCCAAAGAATAAGATTGTATCGTACTAACAAGTACAGGGAGCAAATCTCTGACCACTGGCCCAATTAAGACCATAAATGCATCCACATTGATTTGAACTGAAGTCTGGAAGTCTAGCAATGCACCTGGGATGTGTAGACTGCACTCGAGAACTCATCACTTTAGTGTGACAGACTCAAATTCAAATGTGGGCAGACACACCTTTTTAACTCATAAAGGCATTTAGAAGAGGTCTTGCCATCAAAATACAACTCTTGAGACTGTTATTAGTGAAAAAACAGGCAGTATAGAATAAGTACAGTGGGGAGTGTCCTGGTAATATTTATAATTGTGTTGTTTGTGTATATGGCTATGATGAAAATGATGTGAAGAGTGATCTGAATGACCAAATCAACCACCCTTGCATGGTTAATCACATGGGCGAAGAGTGCTGGCCTACAAATCTGCTCTTTAATGGCTTGAAATAGCACTTTGTGCCATGTTTCACTTCTGCTGATGTCCTGTGTCTCCAGTGAAGGCGAGGTCTAGAAAATGAGGGCATTTTTTAGAGAAAGACTGAGCAGATCGGAGACACCTCACATGACAGATACCTGGTTTTCCACGGCAGTATTGCTGGTACTTGGCTGGTGAGATGAATGATGCAGTAAGAGATTACATAACTACATGCCGGCACATGAACATTAAAAAAAATAAAATAGATTTAAACATACAAAAAAGTTTTATTTACTGAATAAAAAGTTTATATAAATCGTCTGGCTGCTGTGCTGTAAAATGTAGAAACATCAAGTGTTTCTATAAATATTAATTGATTTCAATGATGCAGAGCCAATTTTTCCTGGGCCAGATTCAGTGGAGACACACAGAATTGTTCCTGATTGGGCACCAGCACCCTGGAAAAGGGGCACAATGTAGTCTGTTTTAAATTTGTCCTGTGAGAGCAGCAGTAGCTATTACTAAAGATAACTAGACAAAAGACAGGACAGTATGTGTACTGTTTAAACTCAAAAAGCTTGTTGAAGTACTTCATTTGGCATCAATTTAAGGGTAAAAAAGCATGTTTGTTTCTAAACAGAGAAACAGAAGGAAGAAAAAGAGAAACTGTGGAGCACAAGTGCAGGCTCTGTGTGAGAAACACAAGCCTGTTTTACTGACTGTGGGCAGTGACATGAAATGAAGCCATTTTGTTTGATCTTACAGCTGAATAATACCTCTCATAACTACTACCATGTCTTGCATTTGCAAAATTTGAATACATTTGAGGCATTTATATATTTGAATACAAATTTAATTAATAAATGAAAAACATGCTCGTTATAGAAGGTGTATTCAAGTCACTGTATGTATGAACTGCATAGTTTTTGAATAAATTAATAGAAAAAAAATCTCTGTCACTGACCCACCTAAAAGAGTTTGAGTAGTAAACTGTATTAACCTGTAAAATAGATTCCTTTATGATATAACAGTTCTTTACCAAGTTGCTCATCACTGAATTATATCTTACATTCCATAATGACAGGAAAAAAAAAATTATATATTATATAATATATATATATATATATATATATATATATATATATATATATATATATATATATATATATTACTATATATACATATATAAACATGTGGCCTATTTATGCAAGTGTATTTTCCCCCATACTGTATTCTCTGGAAACATTTCTGAGAATTTGTGAGTTTTATGAGCTTGTGACGGTCAGAGGAATGTGACCTATAACATCTTGAGAGCTTGAGAGGAGCTCATTTTTTACACATTATTTGGCCTGGCCTCCACTGTAGATATATATATATCACTCCCTGGCCCTCAGTGAATAAAACACCTGTCAGCATCAGACCATCACGACAGCACACCACCCACTGGACGCACTTGTTGACATAAGCCGACCTGGGAAATGGGACTAATTATACAAAGCACTTACAGAGGTCAGCAGGTCAGCTAGCACTGAGGAGGTTCTTCTCCTTAGAAACACTGTTAAAACAGGATGATAGCTGAGAGCAAGTACTGTATGAAGGACGACCACACACATAAATCTTTAAATAACAAACCATTAAATTTTATGTTTAATAATTTGTAAACCTCTGATGAAGCCAACTGGAGGGAGTTCTTTGTAAAATAAAATAAAATAAATAACAACAATAATAAATAATGACAAATCAGATAACGATGTAATGTGTCGCTTGTTTTTTAAAAGAAAATCGTAAAAGAAAATCCACATTAAAAAAAATTATTTAATCGATTTTAATACACATCTATGATAAACATTTTGATATTTTTGGGGGCATAAAGTAAAAAATATCAGGGTGGTACAATTGTCTAAAATAAAAATAAAATAACATGCAAAATGTCATCCAGTGGAGGTTCTACATTGAATTACACCCTGGGCGAGACCCCCTTCTGCACAAACAGTTATATTATATTATAACAACATAAGTGAAAGAGAAAATTATATTTCTCAATTGCACAAAATCCTTCATTAGAACATTTGAAAAACACACTTAAGAGAATCCCGTTATTTAACTATTGCAATTACAAGAGGAAACACACTTTTTAAGGTGCACAGTCTCCACCTCCAACAATGCCAAAAGACAAAGAACACAATTTATATTCACAAAATATGACAGTATAAGTTATCAGAACTTAAATAAATATACACTATATACATAAATGTGCCAAAAATATATACAATCAGATATATAAAAAATGTAACAAGAGCAGAGAGCAACAATAATATAAAATAATAAATGGAGTAATGATTGGCAACATTTTAATAATAATATCTAATATTTTATAGGAATATTGATGTAGAATTTATTTCTATATTCACTTGTTGTGTCTCCCAAAATGCCTGATAAACATGATTTAAGTCCTGATGTCCTCTACAGTGGACATGCATGAAATCAATGCCCTGTTCTGTAACAGAAAGTCATTTTTTGATTTGAAACCCCACAACGTTTTGACATAACGTCTGAAATGTTTGTTTATGAAATACAATTTGAAAAGTACTCCGATTTAAATTATAATCACACAGTTGGCTAATTACAGGGCCTAACATTAACCCAGTTGATGGAAATAAATAATAACTGAACTTGAAACAGTTTTGTTGCAAAGCACAATATTATTGTGAAATTAGATCTCTTGTTTGTTGAGTTAAAACCGAATTATTGTTGTATACACATAGCACGCATCATAGCAAAAAGGCTAACAAACTTAAGAGTTATACCCACCAATTAACATTAGCCCTTCATTCATGACATGGATACCGCAATAATCATACAGAGAGAACATTGTTGCACAATCCTGGCGGTGCAAAGGATTATTATTTATATTTTTCAACTGCTCAAGCCACCACCCATGTATCATGAAAAAATGCCGCCCCAGCGGCGGCCGGGTTCGCCCGTACCAAAAACCGCTACTGATGTCATCTGGTGCAACTCTCTAAAAACGTATATAATGAAAATATTTATGAATTACTAATTCATGACATCATCCATCATGAGCATGTTTTTCATGTAAATTCCAGCTGCTCTGAGAAAAGGCTATATATAGCACACTAGCCGGGACAACTTCTTTATGTTTACAGACGTGACATAATGACGCAGCGCCATGCTCAAATTTCCCGCGAAAACCTACCCGTACCACTCAAATTAGAAAACTTTATTACAAGCTTACTGTTGTCAAATGAGCTAAAGTAAGGCGATAGTTTTGAACACTGGCTGGTTATGTACTTGCTCAAAAAATTATTTTGGATAATTTTTAAACAAAAAGGTTATGGCTGCAGGTTTAACGTTAATTTAGATTTTTTATCAATTATTTGAATACACATCTTCTATGATGAGCATGCTTTAAATGTTTTAATTAAAATTCATTGTGATATTTTTTGGGGGAATAAAGTAAAAAATGTCAGGGTGACACAACTGTCTAAAATAAAGTTTAATAAAATTAAAAACTTTTTAATGTAAAAACTTACATTATGAAAATATTTAAGAAATACATATATGACTTTTTTTCACCTTTTAAAATTTTTCTGTACTTTGAAAATACTGAAGACGTGTACACTCACATGTACACTAGGACAATATGTTACTTTTTATTTCATTGGGGGCATTTTTATTTGTCACTGACCCATGTTAAGTACTAAAATGTTAAAAAATGTGCAATCAAGAAGACATCTGTTCCAAATACTAGATTCTGCTTGGCTGTTCTCTGACGCTAATGGCTTAATGACACCTTTCCTTAGCATTTGTGGTGTCAGCCACTGTTTTATACCCGGTAAAGTGGTCTGGATTCCTCCTCTCACACAGAACAGCTCCATTTGGTTTTCACTTCATCTAGACAGGAGTTTTAAAATAATGAGGCCATAATCGCACCGCCGTTACTCAATGCCGACACCGCACAGCCAATTAAAAACAAATCAAGTCTTCACTCCTCATGTCAAAATTCGCTCTGTCTTACACAGTTCAGCTCCTCTTAAATTCCCTTGAACAGCCTCCTTCCTCTTCCTTACATTTTCTTCCCTTTACTCGCAGTCTGAGAAGCCTAAGAATAATTTGAGCTCCTATCAGTGCAGAGCAACAATTGATAAGCCAGAAGATAAAATGCCAAAGACACATTTCCACCCAAATAAAAGCTTCAGCCAAAGCACACCTCTCAAGGGAGGGATGAATAATGGCTGTTGTGCAACTTCGGGTGGAGGCAGACTGCCCTAGAATGTGCAGGTCAGTCACTATTAATGAGATTGTGATCAGCCTTTTTCACTTCAAAAGGTCCTGGCAAGACTGTGTATCACTGGCTTAATGATTTCCGAGGCATGGCCAGTTTTCATCATAGACGACAAGATCCATTCCAATGTAAGCTAAAGAAAGGCCTCTGCAATCGAACCAAGTAATAGCATGTTCCGGCAGAAAGGCAAATTTGCAAAACATCTTGCTTAAACTAGTTCAGCTCACTGTGAATTGCAACTTTTCAAGCTTGTTATGACTAGTTTGCAGGGCTCCAGACTAAACAAATGACTAGGAAGCTACAGCACAGAACCACAGTCTTTTCTACCTTTTTTTTCATCACCAATTAGACCTTATTATGCTAAAAAATGACCAACAATATATTTTGTAAAATATTAATGTTTTTAAATATATTCAGTTGTGAATATAATATATAAGCACTATTTTTTTTGTCAGTTTATTTTACCCTATTGTTAATATAACACTGCTATATATATAAAGATTTTAAAATTTAAATTGTATTTTAAATTGCTTCTGCATATAAGTTATCAAACTTATGACTACTGGTATGGTTCTAAAGATATATCAGTCAATCTCTACTCAAAAACTACACATCACATTAACGGTTCCTGGTTTAATTATAATCAAAATCAGAAAAATGATTCCACTGACAGTTTTCATTTTGGTGAAGGAGTCATTTGTGAACATGGTAATGGCTTTGAATTCATGAGCAAGCTGAATCTTTTTGACTGACTCATTAAAAAAAGAACCAGTTCATAAGAGTCATTTATTCATGAATGACAATGGACATCTACCAAACAGAGGACACACTAATATCAAAGACCATCCACATTATTTTCAGCACTATTGTAAATTTAAATTATAAATGTTTCAGACTCTTGGAAATGCTGTACAAACTGATCCAAACAGATTTCTTGGAGGCAAATCTGTGCCACATGCTCATAATGAACACAAAATCTATGGTTTAACAAATATAGATATTAGGATAAATAATACACATTTCAGGACTTCTTAAACAGTTAATGTCACTTTATGCTGCAAAGTCTGTTGTATTCATTCATTAAGGTCTGAAAATGACCTGTGGACTCTATCTTTCAGCTCTCCGATTTTGGAAGAGGAAAGACAGACCACATAGGAGCTGAGAAAGAGTGAAAAGAGTGAAAGAGTTGAGGAGAAAGATGGGATGAGGAATAGGTGAGAGGGGGTCAGTTCTGCTAGAACAATTATCTTGTTCCTGAAACCTGCTATTTAATGGAAATCCTTGGTCACTGCCAAACTACACGCCTGCATCTTGGTATGAGCCGTTGTGCAGACCTTCTTTCACTCATTCCCTTTCTTGCTTTTGATTTCTGATTGGACACTTTATTCATACGGTTGCTTTGTAAGGAGCGGCCATTAGTTTCAGAGATGCAACAAAGGGGGAACTCTGTTAAAATTCCTGGCACACATTCCCTCTTTCTATTTCTCTTTCCATTCAGTGTATTTGCAGTGTATCTGTGGACCAGCACTGGGGTCAGCCTCATGCTCACCCCGACAGCAGGTGCCTATAGAGGGGAATACTGAGAAGTCTGTTGTCGACACCATATCAGGAGCTTTACTTTGTGCCTTTGATTAGTGAGCCATAAACTGTTAGATATGTTTCTGCTACATTTCAGGAGAATTATTCTGGATGATCACGTTTTCAAACTATTCATTTGGATTCTTGAATTCTGGGTTTGTAATACTGAATACTGCGCCGCTGGGGTCTCTGGCATCTGTTATGAACAGTGGCGCATTCCTTTAGAAGTCAGGGTGGGCACTGCTGGTGTTCCATTTAATAGACAACCCATTGTTTATCAATGCAGCACAACAGCTACAGAAAAGCCCTTGATGTGGACTGAAACATGGAGTTGAAAAAGACCACACATAACCTTCCCAAACAGCCTCTGTGAGACTGAATTCAGTCTGTTCTCATTCATCATTATTGTACATGTAAAACATGAATCAATATTTACTCACCCTCACAACCATCCAGATCTGTACAAATTCTTCTGTATATTAGACATTTTTAGGAATCTGTGATGTCTTCTATTCAATGACAGTTCATAGTGACCTTTATATATATATATATATATATATATATATATATATATATATATATTCAAAATATCTTTTACAGAAGAAACTAAAAGTTGCAAGTTTGGAATGTGAGTGTCACGCTTCACTTGGAGCAAGGGAATGAGGAGATGCGGGAGTTGCTCATATACCAATAGTCTTTAATGAAACAACACGGAATAACACTCAGGAAGATTATTCTGAGTGATTTGGCAATGACATGAATGTATGTACTAGCTGAGAGCAGAAAAACACAGTGTTATGTATGTCTCATGTATTCAAATATATGAAACAAAGCAGAAGGTGAGAACGTGCCGCTCCATTGAGTCTAAGGATAATTAATTGGCAGAAGTCAACACCACAGCCTGTAAATGAGCTGTTCGTGACACAAAGTAAAGTACATGCAAATTACCCAAACAGCCCTTTCTCTAATCATTCACGAGTTGCTGACCAAGAGCTCTGCTCTTTAGTATGGTTTGGAAAAGAATGTGTTTACTTAGGTTTAGAGAAAGGGGGCTAAAATCAATGGACCACAGCCACAGAGGGAAAAAGCTATGAGAAATCCACTCCTTGCCACTGAATATGGTGCAATCCGTTTTGTTACACGCAGATGGGAGAAGAATTAATGAAATGAAACTGTATCTGACAAATTAGCAGTTTTATAGCAAATTGACCATTTGCTTCAAATGAACATCACGGCAGAAAATAGCCTTTTCCACCACAAAGACCTACTTTCAAATGGCACAAGGGTAAAAAGGGATGTCAGTAGGCAAATGAATTATAAATCTAAGCGTAGCCATCTAATATTCCTCTTCCTGTTTTAACAATCTGTGGCCTGAAGATGAAAATATCACACTAAATAACACCATTCCCTGCTCTAAAGCTCATGGAAGATCATATGAACTGAAATAGCTCCAATCTCAGAGAGCTTAATAGTTATAAGCAGTTTTTTAGTGACTGCCATGTTTGGTCTTTTAAGCAAAGCCAACAGTCAAGTCATGGACGGGGCATTCCAATTCGCTCCATGCAACCACCATTTTGTGGCTTCTGTGGGGTGGCAGAGGAATGCCGTTTTAATCCTTGTTGGACTCATGCCCCTTTTTTGGACAAGACAAGGGTTCTTTGGTCCTCTAGTCTGGCTTTGTAGATCTTTTCAGACTGGGCATGTATCCATAGACACCCTGGAGCTTGACAAACCTACTACTGAGACGCAGACTAAGGAGCCTCCATGCTTAAACATAATATATCAAAGTAAAGCAGACCACTGCGTGTGTGCGCTAATCTATGGAGCAGATGTTAGGGTGACACCTCATTGAGGACAATGGCTACAAAACAGCATACCACATAACATTTTGAAGCAAAGCAATGGATATTCAAGGAAATGTGTTTGATTTCTACTTCATTTATTGTGTTTCAGATGATAGGTGGTAAGTGTAAAGTAAAATTCTGTCATCCATCACTCACCCTCATGTCGGTCAAATCACAAAAGAGACAGAAAGCTTTGTCTATATAGTGAAAGTCAATAGGATCCAATACAATATTAGATGCCTTTCACTGTATGGAAAATAAAACACTTAGGGCATTCTTCAAATTATATTTTTGTTTTTCTCAGAAGAAAGTAATACAGATTTGGAATGACATGAGTATCCCTTTAACATCATAAAGACTATATTGGTTGAAGTATTGAAGTATGGAGCTAGACCAGCACCAATAAAGGCCCCAGCATATACTTCAAGAAAAATCAAAGAATAGACTGGTGCAACGTCATTTTGAACAAAATCAGGCCAAAAGTTTGTTTGGAGATTGTGTCAGGAGTTTGAAAGAGCTTGCCTAAGGGACCTTTCTTGAAAAAATCGCTCCGGATGGGAAACACTTTTGAACTACCATTGATCTGTGGTGAATATGTAATAGGTAGGTACACTGGGGCTCTGCCTTCTTTGACATGGAAATCTTCTCTGGTTCATTTCTTGTATTAAAGCCATCAAGGTCAGGCATGAGTAAAAACACACCTGAAGTAAAACGAATAAAATTTGTATTGGAGATATCTTCTTTATGGTTGATTTTAAAGACACCTTTATTATTGGAAGTGACACTGACACTGTTTTATGTTAAATACTGTTTGTTTTATTGAAGAGCAAAAAAGAAATTTGTCATGCATATATCAGGGCCTTAAGGTGGTCCTTTCAGAAAGGATATGACAGCCAATACGAAGTGTGTTATCAATAGAAAATCAGTTACTTGCTAATGTATAAACACTGCAAAATGTGATGAAACCTCAGGATGAAGAGAATAGTAGGCTGATTTGTACGGCGTGTGGAGCTAATGGAGCAGATAACTGCCTCTGTCTTTCAAGCAATAGGAATATAATGCAAAAATAATAGTGCTGGAATGTTCGCCTCTACAATTGTGTGTTGTTACTGGGTTTGGAGGAGACTTTGGGGCCATGAATCAAGCAGATGAACCCCACTTAAAAAACTTGCCTGGTCTAGACAAGACTCCTCCATGCAGTTTTATCGTCTCTGCAAAAAAAGGTGGTGGTGGGGGGGAGGGGGGGGTATGATGTTCATATTCGTGTTCCCTGAGGGAAAAAAGGCAATAAAGACTGCATTTTTAAGAATGGGGAAAGTATGAACTTTTCACACCCTCCTACGCAGACTAAATCCTTAAATCTAGACAACGACATCCAACGCCTTTGCAAAACTGACAGGAAATAGACACAAAGGACAGACAAGAAAACAAACACAGTCTACCTCTTTCTTTGCTTTTCCAACATCTTTTTCTCGTACCGGGTGTCGTTTGCTGAATTGCAGACTGCCTAATAAGGAGACTGTGGTTTCTGCTGGAATGACTTAACTAGTGCTTAAAATGCTATTTTAATGATTTGTGTGAGAGTCTGTGATGGGAAAGTGAGAGAGAAGCAGGCTAGAGACGATTGTACTTGTGTCTGTGGGCACCACAGTTCAAAATCTATTTCCATGCTAAATGCCAAAATCACTCTTATCCCCCATATCTCCCCCAAAGATGAACAATTCACTATAAATGCACTCTAAAGGCCTCATCGAGCTGCATAGTTCACTAGCACAGGGTTTGCAAACTTGTTAATGCCAAAGACCCCCCAATATGATGATCTTCTTGTTAGGGACCCCCTTGCTAAAATATAAAGGCTGCTATAAGTTTTCATATATAAAGACATATTTATATTGCGTGAAAAAAAGTATTTAATATATACTATATATGTGTTGTTTCCAAAATTAAATATCATTGTAATAAAAACTTTATGAATAATCAAAACTTTTTCTGAGATAAAATATGTACTTTTTTATTAAGTAGTATCCAACATTTTTTTTTTTTATCTATCCAGCATTTGAATATAAAGAAAATAATCCTGTGTATTTGACATAAATTTGCCCGAGCCTCATTTTGTCTCAACAACTGTAGTTATGTGTGCAGTTTGTGGGTGGGTGACTTAAATTCCAGTATTTTTCAGAAACACGTGGCTTTGTTTGGGTTACTGAACTTCATCAATAAGGCCCTAAGAGGACACAAGATGGTCATTAATACTGCAGAAGAACATTTGCAGTCCAGCTGATGATCATTTTTATGCAGTGGTATTTCAGTCGAAGGACAGCACATGTCCTGTTTTGTCTGATGGCATTCAAAACAATTTAGTCAGCAGTAAGGCACGTAACAAATTTTAGGTCCTTTTTCAGTGAATAATCAGAGTTTTTGGAAGCGAAAAGGGGAAAGTGGATTTTGTGAAGAGCATTTTGTCCCTGCCAGATCATCTCCATGTCTGCAAACCTCTTACCTGTGGATGATAATATTATACAGCTGCGAAAAAAAATGATAATGTATGATATAAAATAAAATAATAAATGAAATAAAAAATAATAAAATGTATAAACATGCAGCAGACTGGGGGAAATACCAATACTTTTTTTATATTGTACTCCAATAAACTGTATTTCTTAACTATAAAATATATTATATTAAATATATTAAAAACATGTACTGAACATTCAGTGTCATTCATGTGCGTTTTGCTGTATTAATGTTAACAACTGATCATTTAACTGATCATTAAATGTAAAGACAATCGATTACAAATATTTACTAAAGTCCCCTAATCCTTAACTAAAAGCACTTCCTATTACAGTACATTTATGCATTTAGCAGATGATTTTATTCAAAGCAACTAACAGTGCATTCAGGTTATACATTTAAAAAAAATAAAAAAATTAGCAGTATGTGTGTTCTCCGGGAATTGAACCCATGACCTTTTGTACTGCTAATACAATGCCCTACCACTAAGCCACAGGAACAGTAATAATATCAATAATGTTATTTTTAACAACAACAGCATTAATTTACTCTATATTTTCTCTTCTTTCACACATTTATCTGTCTTCTGTGGTTTCTGTACAGTTTTACTCTTGAAAGTGTTGCAGTACCACTAGCACTGTTTATCCTGCATGATTGCTTGTGCTTTTCCTCCAGCCACTTTGGTTAAAAGCCTCTGCTAAACAGTAAATGTAAATATGTGTTATTCATCTTTGGGGCATCACTGCAATATGAGGCTAAATGAAAAAAATCCCCTGCAGACTTATCTGGATTCCTTAAATACCTAATAGAGAGATTTATAAGATGATGGTGTTGGATGGTGTGACCAATGCAGCCTTGTGCAAACAGAAAGACTCCTAATTCAATTACTGTTAAACCCACACACTCATATGAGCTGCCAAATGGTGGCATTCTAGTCCTGCTCACTGACTCTATTCTGGAGAGCATGATGGGATGCAGGAAGTGTGTTTGGTTGCTTAAGAACTGCCACACAATACCCTCCAGATTTAATATCCTCTTATTGAATCTCAGGCTGAATGTAAACGGATTAGCAGTTGCTACTTGGACTCAGACACACGTGTCCATGACCCACAGTGCACTGGGAGAACTCAGATTCTGCAAGCATGTGGGTTAGTCTTGCAGGGGTCATGCTTTGTATTGTTTCGACTGGGCAGTCAGATAGAAACCCCCACAGGGAGTCTTTGGAGTGTTATGAGCCAATGAAGGCCTGTTCATGTTCATAGAGACTTGAGTTCCACTCAGACAAGCTTAATAGTTTGACTCTTTCTAGCTACTCCAGGAAAATGTATCTGTGACAGGGATAACTATGTTTGGACTCATGGGACCCTCAAAGGGTATCATGCATTGTCTTGATAGTTGGGTCATCTTCAAAAAGAACAGTATTCAAGTGAAGATCTGTATCAAAGACCGAGGAACAACACGGTCTTTGTCTTGTCATGGCTTTGTATTAAAGGCTGCTTTGAACCCAAGATGCTCCTGGTTTAATTTCTTATCAATTCAACCAGGTTATGACGATGACATCTGGATGTCAGGATTAGTTACCGTATCTAATTACCAGGTAAAGAGAAACACAATGAACAAAACGAAAAGGATTTCCTCTTATATTATATTATTATGAATATTCAGAAATGACCAAAGGCGTTCAGATACTTTCACTTACTTCATGGCATCATTTAGATGTATGTGCTTGTCAGAGAAGAAAATGGTGATCACAAGATGAGCGGACAAGCTGAGGATGACCTTCATCTTAGCAGGCATGAGTTAGCAGCTTTTCCAGACATGTGGCTCAGACAGGAAGTTCAGAAGAAATCCTCTTGTAATTATTTGGAACAGTCAGCCTCTCATTTTACCCAAACACTTGAAATGAATAAAATGAGGGATGAATGTATGTCTGTCTCCACATCGGAGTTATACAATAAAAAAAGTAAACTCACATTAGTGATTTTATATCTAACATTTGTGACCTCATTTTTCCACATTTGTAGCTTTGTTTCTCACACTTCTATTCACCAGTATGAAAAAGGTATGCTCACCAAGGCTGCATTTATTTGATCCAAATAAATGCAGTAAACATATTGTGGAAATATTATTTAAAATGTATTTTAATAATGTTTTTTTTTTTCTATGATGGCTGATTTGTCAGTCTTCGGTTTCACACGATCCTTCTGAAATCATTCTAATATGCTGATTTTGGTGCTTGAGAAACATTTCTTCTTATTATCAATGTTTATTTAACATTTAAAATTATTAAAATGTTTATTTTTTTTTTCAGGATTATTTGTTGAATAGAAAGTTTAAAAGAACAGGGTTTAAGAATGCATTTACTGTCACTTTTCACTGAATCTCACAATATTTTTTATTTAAAAAATTATCTCACAATAGCCTTTTTTTTTTTTTTTTTTTTTTGCAGAACCAAAATTTAGATATGTTGCCTATAATTAAGTCAAAAACTCTTTTTAGTGTGAATCAAATGATGATCAAACTGGAGCCTCCAAAAGGTACATGAGAAAGGATGTGAATGAGGATGGGGTGTCTCTGAGAGAGACAAACCCAAATCCTTTCCTCTCTACATTTTCAGTAGCATAGCAGTGTAATGGGATACAGTGTACCTTTTACACAAAGGAAAGAAAGTGGGCCTTTTGAGATTTAGACAAATAGCACACTTATCTTGATTGCACAACTGGTAGAAGGCACGAGACATTCTGAGACGAGACAAACTAATTGCAGGAAACAAAGGTTGCAGGTGGGACAGTCTCCTTAATCAGGCAAAAATCTCCTGCTACAGGCAAAACTAGCGAGCCTGTACGTTTCTGTACAAACCTTTTAAAACCCAATGCTGATCAAAGCACTAAAGCCACTCCAGCAAAATTATTGCACAGGCATCAAGCCACTTAAAGATGAATATCACACAGTCTCATAACACATGGGAAAGTTTTTTCCTTACATTTCTGTAAAGAATAAAAAAAAAAAACTGACCACAGGACAGGAAGTAGTGGTGAACTGCATTTGGATCAGGTACGACAGTGTCACTCATTGGCAAGCCAGATTTAACAAATGCTCTGGTTTGCATTAGCAAAGCAGTAAAAAACAGGATTTTAATGGATACATCTTAATGAAAGGAAAGAGAGAATGAGGACAGAGAGTTTAATTAGTTGTAATTCTCACTAAACAAAGTAATTAAATGAAGAAACTGAAAACAGCATCAAACTGATTGAAGCAATATCAGTCTTCAAATAAAGAGCTAAGAAATTACTTTGAATGACTTTAGATTTTCTGAAACTTTTTAATGGGATCGTTGGATGTACATAGTGACCAGCTTATTTATAGTGAACATGTTCCATGTTTCTTCAACAAGGGCTAGCATATGTGAAAGGTCAACCACGCTGCATCAGGAGCCAGTTCTCCAAGCTAACATGAATCTCTTCCTGGCTGTGGTTAAGGGAGAACACAGGCACTCTGTTGTGCTTGGGAGTTGGATGGTGCACGGCCCATTTGAGCGCTCTCATCTCTGGCCAGCTTGTCAAGCTCCTCCTTCATTCTGTCACACCAAAGTGCCCGGAGATGCAGAGGTTTACTGGGCAACAGTAAAGCATGAGGCGGAGGGATGGGGGGATTTAAAATGATAATTGTCAGCGTTTTGGATGTGTATGAAAGTGGGGCTTCTAGAACAGGATACGATAGGATAACATGAAATGAGACTTTACAGCAACCGAGTGCTGACACAAACTATCTATCTATCTATCTATCTATCTATCTATCTATCTATCTATCTATCTATCTATCTATCTATCTATCTATCTATCTATCTATCTATCTATCATATATCCATCCATCCATCCATCCATCCATCCATCCATCCATCCATCCATCCATCCATCCATCCCTGTCTGTCTGTCTGTCTGTCAGTCAGATGTCTTACTGGTTTTGAAAGAAATCATAAAATAATTGTATAATTACAATTTAAAATTATATTTTCCATTATAATATATTTTTAAATGTGATTTATTTCTGTGATGGCAAAGCTGAATTTTCAGCAGCCATTATACTCTTCAATGTCACATGATCCTTCAGAAATCAAATATGCTGATTTGCTGCTCAAGAATTTCTCATTATTATTAAACGTTGAAAACAACTCGTGCAGCCGTTGTGCTGCTTAATATTTTTTTTTGTGGAAACTGTTAGCTTTTTTATTTATTTATTTATTTATTTATTTATTCATTTGTTTAATGAATAGAAAGTTCAAGAGAACAGAATTTATTCAAAATAAATTGTAACGTTATAAATTGTCTTCACTTTTGATCAACTGAAAAAAAGAAATTCTTACTGAGCCCAAACTTTTTATAAATGCAATCTCAGTCTAAAAGATGCAAAAATAAACTTCTAGCACTGAAAAACACAATCACCATGACAGAACCACAAATCATTCCTAAAATCACAAGGATCTGATGGAAGCTGGATGAAGATGAGTCTGTAATGTTACTAATGTACTTATGGAACAATCTTACTTAAAAGTGCAAGAGTAACAACTGAAACTGTTGTCGGCAGTGTTCTCAATTCCCCTAAGTCATCGGAGGAGGAAAAACTGGGAACACATGTAAAGAAATATTATCCAAGAGTTAAGCTGAAGTAAATAACCTCTAAAGCCCTATTCCCATCTCTGCTGTTGCAGACCATTCATCACCCCTTCTCATAATGTGAGAAAAGAGGGTAAAACATCTTGGCCTGGGAGGACAAGGACAAAGTTATAACCAGAGTTTTATTTTAAGGATTTGACCCAGAGAGGAACTGGCACAGTTCTGCGTCTTTGCCGTAGCCTCAGAGTCCCTCATCAGTTTGGCTCCCAGATGCTGAACAAGAGACTAATGAGAAAGCCGGTAAAATCAACCAGCATCCAATTAAAAGAAATCAAGTCCCTCAGAACCTTAAAGCCCATCATCTGACATTACGATTCATTTGTGCTTGGTTGTGCAGGTAGAACCAAACCAAACAAGGCTGTAAGTGCCTCCAGCTGGATTCAGCTCTTATTTTGATATTCTGTCAATGGCTTCAATGTTTTTTAAAGTTTCCTTGGAAATGGACTGCAAGATTTAGGAACATCATACACACAAAATAAAGCATTTGTTCTGCAAAACACAAAGCAAGCATATGCTAGATTTAAAATTAAAATCTATCATTTGCAAAATTAAAACACAGATAACCATATAAATACCAAACGTCTTATTTGGTAAAACTCTATTATTTTGTGAAGTCCTCTGTGAAACATCTGGGATTTCTCCTTCCTTCCTTATGTACAAATAATATTTTGGGTCACAGTATTTGACCAAAGGCATTTTTTGTTTTCAGTGTGCCAAACCATGAACCACTGTTTCATCACAAACATCAAATAAACTGTAGTATGAGCAATGATTCATAAAAGAGGGGGTAAAAAATCAGTCATAAATCTACAGTAAAAAAAGACAGAAAGAGCCAAATAATGGCTGACATCATTCTTCTTCATATGCTTTCGTCATCAGTTTTATTCAAATACTTATAAGGTCCTAAAGAGCCATGGAAATCAAAAGCTGGCACAAACAATACAAAATGATTCACTGTCGAAACAAAAAATATGACAAAATCTTTAGATAATAAAATAAATCAGAATGTATGTTATATGCCTAATGTTGTGAAAATAGCTGTTTTTGTACACAATTTTGCCTGGAATTAACATTTGCAACTAATATTTAGCATTGGTGTGGAAATACCTTGACTGTCTCTCAGTCTGTCTGGAAGCGTGATGCTGATAAGACAGCTTGAGATTGTGATTGGAGTCGTTTGCTGGGTCTGAATGACAGAGAGGCTGCTGAAAGAACTTATACTGTGCAAAAGGAAAAATAATAACAGCCGCTTGCCAAGCTTCCCCATTTCCTTCTATTGCCAATGGAACGGAAAAACTCATTCACGTCCAGTGCATTTTCAAGAGCCAGGGGGGAGCAAATGAGGGATGCAGTGAAGAGGGGAATGTGAAAATGAAAGGCTAAGAAGACAAGATAGATAGACACAAAGACAGATAGCAACTTTATTTATCCCTGAGGGGAAATTTAGTAAAACTGCAAGATATAATTACTTAAGTAACAACGATTGAAGGGAGAGATGCTGGTTATTGTTTTATTCTTGCCTTTTTTTCTTTCTTTTTCTTTTCTTAAGGTTCTGGTCACTTGCTGTGAAAAAAAAAAAAAACTTACAAACAACACATGCACTGCAAACAGTTTTACATTTTATCTTGTTTTTATTAAAAATAAGTAACAATCCCACACACTATCAATACTTGCTAATTCTTAAACTTTATTTATCACACGCAATGTTTTAGTCCACCGACCTTCATCAGGCAAATGTGCGTTGCGTGTGATAAATAAAGTTAAAGAATTAGCAAGTACTGATAGCGTGTGGGTTCGTTACTTATTTTTGATTTAACTGTTTGTTTGTTTTTTGTTTTTTCCCATGAACCTATCGTCGTTTCAGTTGTGCTGAGTTTACGTTAATTGATTGTCTTGTTTTTATTAAAAATACCTGAACCTTGCATAATATTATTTTTACTTGCATTTTTTCTTAAGCATAACTCTATTTTACTTCATATATTTTAATTCACACACACACACACACACACACACACACACACACACACACACACACACACACACACACACACACACACACACACACACATATGCTTAAAAGTTTAGAATTGTAATGTTTCTTATATACAGTATAATACATATAAATTTCATATTTTTATAGACATATTTATTATTTATATAATATATATATATATATATATAAGAGTTGTTGAGAGTGTGTCTTGATTTTTTTTTTTTTTGCATTTACATAGTTGTATGTGATTTATGATATTTTAAATCAGCCCTGAGTCTAAGCCCAGATGTGTGCTGCATTCATCAGACTTAAATTAAAGCTGTTAATTTCCGCAAGCATGTGTTCAATTGTGTCCTGTTGAGAATAACAAAACAGACACATCTGTTCAGGGCAGTACACCTTTCTACTCAATCAATCAAACAGTTGACATCTTCACACCCTAGCGCCCACAGAATAAACCCATTGGCCTTCACAGATAACCTCCCCTTTCCTGGATTTGTTTGCACCTCTTTTCCTGTCCAGACTAATTCATGCACGACCCACTGGAACGAAGCCTTATGCAACAGGATGTTTGATTGAGCCACCGGCGGCATTTTTCTAAGGTCTGAGATGTTCACACACTCCCTCACAAAGGCACGCACCCTCATCGAATAGGCGACGCAGGCTAAGCACATTGCTGATTGCAGAGGAGGCTTATGCCAAAGCACTGTTTCCAACAGCTTTGAGGGTAATTCCTCATTTGCTGTTTTTCTTTTGTCCGTCATACCTTAAGTGGAGAACGGGCGGAAGGAACGAAGCCTGCAGCGCCCCATCACACAGACTTTGAAGAAAAGCACAATTCCTCAAAGGAATGCGCCGCTTGCCTTGTATCACCATTGAACAGGACTGTTTTTCCTCTCTCTTGGTGAACGAAAAACATTTAGAAACAAATGGTAATGGTGAGAGATGGGGTCATGAGTTCCTGGAACATAACACAGTTAGGCATATGCTTTTCCCGGCACATGAGTGGTATTCTCCTTCATTTCCTGTTTAAAGTGAACACCAAAAAAAGGAGGTATGAAGGTTACCACACGGTTGATGAGAAGAACCTTTCTGCCAACATGAATGGGTTCAAAATAACACAGTATGACACAGTATGCAAAACAAAGCGGGGAAAATATAAACGAAATGGTTACACTTTTCAATAAGGTTCAATTCATTAGCAGTAGTAATGCATTTGGTATCATGAACTGAATGTACTGTTGTTCATAATACATTAATGTTAATATATATAGTGCAAAAGATCCTATTAATGAGTTCCAGTAAAAATTTCCCAATGACAAAAATGTACAAATTCTTGAAACAAGATCAATTTATTTTGTAATGTATCTGTAAGACAAGTGTATTTAGTTTTACTCCACTTACAGATATTTTAAGTATAAGAAAGGTAAAAAATGTGCCAGCTCTGTAAGATGAAATACACCTGTATTCAAGATGAAACCAAGTCTTCAAGGGATAATTCACCAACCCCCCCCCCCAAAAAAAGAAATCTAAATTCTGTTATCATATACTTACTAAACAGTTTTGGTTTTACCATTGACTGGACATTTCTCAAAATAAAAAATAAAAAGATTTTGCAGATTAATATCTCTTTAATATTTTATGCAGTGTCAATTCAAGTGTAAAATTATTATTATTATTATTATTATTATTATTATTATTATTTTTGCAGTGTACTACTTACGATGTTAAAATCGTATTGGTATATGTAAAAATTTACATAACCCAAGATTTATAAATGCTCTGAAAAAGTATTGTAAATGATAATTTTATCATTTTCATTTTAGCTATCACTGTTAAAATACAGAACCTTATTGTAAAGTGTTACCAATGAATTTGAGGTATAATAAACAAATATGAATCAATAATTGCAATCTTTCAAATGCTTTACTATTTGCATAGAAAGAAAAGAGGCCTTTGTCATCTAAAACGTCTCAAGAGGAACTCAGAGCACCAGTGGCCGGACTGTGAACCTGTGTTTTTTCCTGCGTTCCCATCTAACAGGGTTTGTGGTTGCACAGTCAAGGTCAGACACTCTGCCCTCTAGTGGCACTATTTTAAAAAACCCATGTGGATTACTGGTCTTCTCACCAGAAAAGGAACACATTTCTCAGTTGGCATATAAGCATCAACAGGTTTATGAATAATAAAAAAAAAAAAAAAAAAAGCATTTTCTCCATGACAGTACATGACAATCCATTGAGCTTGACACTCAATTCTGTCCTACATATACATTTATTCCTTCACCTTTGCCACAATACAAGACATCGCCTCTCATAAACCCGAAGTAAAAGTTTGAACTATTGGTGTGTCCAACATTACCCATATGCTTCTCAGTCTGCATTCAGCCAGATTCTCTGCCTATAGTCTCTCCCACTGATTGAGCATGTGTAATGGATTTCGTATCATTTTCCTCCGTTGCACAGTAAAAAAAAAAAAAAAAAAAAAAAAAAAAAATTACATCTCAAATGGGAATTGAATCTAGAGTGAGCCATTACAAGCTGAATAAAAAGAGACATACATAATAGTTTGGATACAAGCTTTGCTTCTTTTTATTTCTCAGATATGGTTTCTCCAGGGCACACATTTACATCCACCTTGAGATAAAGGGATCTAAAGAACAGGGAAATAGGGGTTTCAGTGTCTACGATGGACCTTTAAGAGCTTATAAACAAGATTCAATGAGTTGAAAATTGCCCCAGAATTAACAGATGGCTGGACATGGATAAAGGCTTACTGACCAGCACGACCAATAAGCGTGCACCAATTATGAATGGTCCATATATAAAAGCCTCCATCAGGCCAGTTGGAGTAATGTAATGTAATAAAGAAAGAAATGCATTTCATCAGGCCCAGTCTGGCAGAGTCAACCAAGATCATAAAAAGCCAGTAGAGTTATCCAAAAGGTGGGCATCCATGGTTACAGCACTGCCTCGCCATTAAAGCTTCACACTACCAAAGTACTGTATATGCCTTTGCCCAAGCGGTCAAAAATTGGGTGGTTAGCATGATCCTGTTATCCCCTGCTAGAAGATGCCATAACTACACCATCTAGACCAAAATAATAATAAAAAATAAATAAAACAATAAAAAATAAAAACATTGTTTACATTACTAATATTTTTTTTCTAATATGAAAAAAAAGTTTTCAAAAAATAAAGTTTTAAAATAATTTTTGTCAATAAAATGACAGTTAAAATAGTACAGTGCAGAGTTTTATTAATTGTAATAAGATAATATATATATTTTAAGTTTTTCATGTAATATATATATATATATATATATATTATAGTTTTTCATATCTATATATATATATATATATATATATATATATATATATATTACATGAAAAACTTAAAATGTAAATGCATTTAAATGTACACTTGCTATGTGTACTGCGTTAAGCTAACTGAGACTTGTTATAGCACTGTCATATCTTTGCTCTATTGTTGATTTTGATTGCTTCCATTGTCCTCATTTGTAAGCCACTTTGGATAAAAGCGTCTGCTAAATGACCCAGTGTAAATGTAAATGAAAATTAGAAATGTTGCCTTTGCAACTAACTGGAATAAAGTGTTTAAGTTGAAGTACTGACATCACAAAAAATAAATTGAAACTAAATAACATTAAAAACAAAGCTAATAAAAATGACAATAGCACATAAAGTTACTACATTTAAACGAAAATTGAAACTGAAAAATAAAAGATAGAAAAATTCTGAATATTAATAAATACTATAATAGTATATTAATTATAATAAAATAACACAGGTCCACTTTTTTTGGAACCTATTGACTTTCAGTGCATGTAAAACACAGCTGAAACATTCTTCAAAATATCTTCTTTTCTGTTCCACAGAATAAATAAAAATATAAAGGTTTGGAACAACATGAGGATGAGTAATGATAGAACTTTTATTTTGTGAGTGAATTATCCTTTTAAAATGAAATGGCTAAATTCTTTATAAATTCTAAATTCTTTTTTTTATTCTGTTTTCTTTTTATTTATTATATTATTTAAAAAAACTTGCTATGTGTACTACGTTAAGCTAACTGAGACTTGTTATAGCACTTGTATATCTTTGCTCTTTTGTTGATTTTGATTGCATCCCATGTGCAAAAATGTCAGATTTGTCAGAAAAATAAACTGCTAATGCATAGAAATAGTTTTCACCGGGTACAACAGATCTCCTTGGCCTTATCTGAAATGTGCATGTGGGGAGAAGGGTCAAAGTATGTATGAGAAGGAGTGAGGTGTTTGGTGGATTGAAGCTATCGCTGTAATTGCAGTCAGAAAGGTGGGACGCTGTCTGCTGCATCTCCTGATAACAGGCCCAGAAGAGACGCATTCATCATAAAATCACATCATACTTCACAGCTGACTTTCCCGTCCTCAGAACTAACCACAGACAGCATCCCATCTATGAGCTTTGGATCATTTCCAGATGGAGGAATCAGAAGTGTGTGAGGGTAATGGGCCCTCTGTCTGTGGAGTGTCTTAGACACTTTTTCTTTAACCTCTCTTTTCCACCCAGGGGTTCAAGATCACGTCGGAGGAGCACTAGCGGCACTGACACACAGGTTCGCAGTCAGACCTCAACCGCTTCTCCTCCTGAAAGCCATCATGTTGAGGCGCCAAATGTTTTTAGAGGAGAGCATGTCGTCTTTTCCAGACTGGGTCTGTTTCAGTTCTGTAGAAGCTGGGCCCTGCTACTCAGACAAGAAAAAAGTATTATTGAATACTATTCCCCAGTGCTCTGGGTGAAGAATGTATTATGAAAGCACATTCCCTTCTCTCTCTCACAGTCCTCTCTCGCTCTCCGTCTGAAATTAAGACAGCAGCAAGGAGCTTGTGCCATGTGCAGTATTGATTATGTGTGGAAAAGCTGAAACATTACAAAGAAGCTCTTTTAGACCTTCTTTGACATATTATGACAAAACATCATGTACAAAGCTTGCTGAGGTGAGAAGCTACTGCTGACGAAGATACATCAAACGTTGAAACAACAACAACAACAACACTAGATATTTCCATTCAAGTCAACATGAAAAGACTTTTGCAACATAATCTGACATATTGTATATTTTTAAAATAATTTTAAAGAGAAAAATAAAGTATGGCAAGATTTTAGCCATCAAAAACTGATCGGCTTGTAATAAATGGGGATTACATATGAAAACAAATGCAAGAAATCAGCATTGGAGGCGGAGCAAGTTATTACATTTTGCGAAATGATTCTGAACACAAAACTTTCTTTTAAATTTAGATTACTGAACAAGGAATCATTCAGAATAGGACAAAGAATGTATGTTAAGGAATAACACTTTTTATTAATAACAGCTATCATCACTATTATTATTACTATTCATGATGACTTTAAAAGAGCCAATTTAATTTGACATTTTATCCATTTTATCCTTTATGAACTATACCTGAAAGATGAAAATGCAATGACTTCAATAATAATGTATGTATGTATGTATGTTTATTATTTATAATAATAAATATGTAATAATAATTTTTATATTAAAGTGACGATTTAACTTGATATTTTAACCTCTGAAGTGAACTACTCCTGACAGGTCAAAACACAACACTTCCATAATAATAATAATAATAATAATCATAATAAATAGGGTTCATTTCAGTTTCATGTTTACTTTAAAAGATCTGATCTAATGTGATTTAAACCTCTGAAATGTCTGACAGGTCAAAGCACTTTCAGAACAACAACAACAATAATAATATGTGGAGTATGTGTGACAGGTCAAAATGAAATACTTTCAAAAGCTGAGAAGTAGGCGTGGACTTCAGAACACTGTGGGTGGAGCTAAATTTAAGTGAGTGGCACTGGTGCACAACAGAGTGCAGACCAAACAGTCCCAGGTGTCAGTGAGAGCGAGACTGCTGCAGTTATATAACTCTTTCCCAATCCAACTCCAAAACAGCTGTGAGACCTACCACACTACCTGAACCACACAACCTATAACGCAACAAGCACGCACAAACCACAAACACACTATAAAACCAGCATCAGCATAAATACAATGGTAGCCAGGTGGCTCTGTTTAGAAAATGCGCCACATATTTTGCAGAGATTAATGGGGGCAGAGCACTTAAACATTCTGTTAATCTGCCTTGTGTGTAGCAGTGCGCTGAGAATTATGTTGGTCTCATGATTGAGATGTGAACCCGACTGTTTTTCCTCTCTCTCTCTCTCTCTCTCTCTCTCTCTCTATGTCTTGCATTTGGATTCAATTGCTGTGAAGCAACGGGATATGAAAAACATTTTCAGAGATGACATATGCCTGCACCCAGAGGGGAAGGAAAATTAAAGATTCAGATATAACCTTACCTCACCCTTCTGCTTCACCTCGATTACTCAGGCAGGTAACTTATGCAGGTCAGGTGGCTTCTTTTCTGTGTTCCTTCTTCAGACAGTCATCTCTGGAGAAATAACTTGAGAAGATGTGATGGGATCCCAGCAGACAGGGAAGTCTCGGGAATGTCTTGGCACTTGGTCGCAGTCAAATATTGTTTGCATACGCGCAGAAAGAACGAATACAACTCTAGAGAAAGTTCGGCTTCTCAATGGCAGGTGCCAGTCTGCTTCCTATACTTATTTCTGTCTCTGGTGAAAATTAAGTCCATGTGCTTGTCGCAGTACAGGGGAAAAAAGTCCTTGTTGTGCTGTCTCCAGCCTGGATACAAGTAGATTTCAGACGCACCTTCTGAATCTCTGTGCACTCTCACAGGGTGGAAAGTAGGAGGGAGAGAGAAAGAAAGAGAGAGAGGGAGAGGGAGAATGTGAGAGGCAGAGTGCTCAACTTCACGAGGCAGTGGCTCTCCTGACTCCAGGCAAGGAGAGGACCTCCTTTCAGGGCTTTTAACTGGAGGAAAAGCACCTGGAAGCTTCCAGTCTCTTTTCTTGCATGTATTTTTTCCAAACAGAGAGAGTGGATTGTTTCTCTGGTTCCCTCCATACAAAAGGCAAGTGTCTGTGGCCGGGCAGAATAAGGAAACAGTATAGAGGATGGGGTGGGGTAGGTGGAGTAAAGGGATGGAATTGCACCCCTCCTCTTTTCCCGGTAACCATTTAAGCCCTTGTTTTCCCACCTCCAACATAAGCATCTGCAAACAAATGCTTGCACTCATACAAACACACAAATCTTTCCCAGAAAGCACCTTTTGGAAAATTCAGACTGTGCTGGCGCAGCTCACAGTGCATCGATTTCACCTCGGCGAAAGCATTCTTTTACAAAACGGCTCACATTTGCTGTCCTAAACGTTCCAGCACAAGATTATAAGCACATATGCAGCAGTAAGTACAGTGGAAGTCTGTTTTTGTGTAATCTTGCCAGACTCTCAGCCAATTAAACCAATCAGTTTTATGAGATGAGATTAAATGTCTTGGCTGACTGATCTAGACTGCGAACCACTTAGCAACAGTTCTCAAGTGGAACCTTTCCCGGATGAATTGCAATGATAATATGTACAAATACTTAATTCAGAATGTGTAAAGCAGCGTTTTGAGGATACAAACGGAGATATGCATTAGCACAGTTAATGGCCCCTATTACCCGATTCGAATTCTTGGCGAATAAAATCCCTTGATTATCTTGCATAATTATGTGAAGAGTGTGCAAGAAAAGGCAATATTACAGAATCTCTTATCTAGTCCTAAATTAACTATCATCGCGGTGCTCTGCTCATCATCTGATATGCCTTTCTAATAACAATGAGCTCATTCAGTTCCAATTAGCCACTGTGCAACAATATACAATATACTACATGTCTTAAACACCAACTTTATCATAATATCCAATTATAAAACCCAAGATTCGATTGAGCGCACACTGAAAAATGGAGGATTTGTAGCCTCGGGAAGGGTCTGATATGGCTTTGGATAATGCCAGAGGAGATGGAGCAACAAGTGGAGCATTGTGCTTGAAAGGAGCTAAAGCTAAGACTAGCCACTGGATACCTTCCATCCATGCAGCCCCTGACATGGCTGGATATTAGGAGTGTTATCAGATGCTAATCTGAGTTTGTGTGTCTTGTAAGTAATGGAGCAGACAATAACAGGCACGCGGCTAATTACAGACCTGTTTACATACAGTACGTCGCATTCATATGGAAGGCTTTGAAAGTTGGACCCAAAGTTCAAGAAAACACATTTGCGTTTGTGCAATTGTTTTGTTTTGTCGTGACAAAACCTGATAGTAAAGCAAAATTATAGGCTAATTCACACTGTGGCAATAGATGCTGACCAACGCTGACAATCATCAGATTACTGTATGTCACTTCTCAGACATTCAATGACCTTATATAATGTTTTTGCCACGAAAACATCTAAAATCATAAAATGATAATAAAAATTAGAAGAACAATTTTACAGCTCTAATAATACACACATTTTAACAGAATAATAATGGGAATGCTTTTATAAAGTTACAAACTTCTCAACCTTCCTTTTAAATCCTCCAGAAATTGGCCTCATTTGCTTCCATTGTCAGCACCTCGCCATAACCTCAACTTTCCTTCTCCCTCCCTCTTTTTTTTGTGGCAATCAAAATTATGGCAAAAATTGTCAACCCGTACTAAACCCAAATATTCCTTGAAGAGTCGATTCAGCCCTCTCGTGTGAATTCAAACCTTTACTACTGCTGGAAAAATATAACCTGTTGTGTTTTTGAATGATGCTGTTGCGTATGCATGATTAATAGGAGTGAGGCGAGACTAAGCTCTTAGTTTTCATGACCAGGTGAACTGTTTCCTATGAGGACAAGCATAGTTTTGTAATGACCACTCTCCTCAGTGGGTTGGGGGCTTTAAAGACCATCATTAGCCACAAACTTTAATAGCAATGACTTTTTGTGTTCTTTGCTGGTTCGTTTGATCTATCCAAGCAATTTTCTCAATGAGAGTCACTCAAAGATTATCAGATATTGAAACGAGTATGAATAGTGCTTTGCAAAGGGAAAACAGACCTCGGTTTTGCTCCCAAACGTAATAATCTTTCTAATCTTAGCTGCTAATCATGCCATTAACCAATGTAAATACTCAAGGATCCCTTAATGAACCACTTCAGGTCTTGATTTCCATCACTTTAATGTCCACAGAAATGTCTGGTTTTGATTAATTGAAGAACCAGGATTCCCACAATCTCTCTATATATGAGGTATCCTGCTTATTAATGTGATTTCAAGTCCTGAAAATGTCATAAATTAATAGAATAATCATTTAGTGGGCATTTTTACACAGGAAAAAAAAATCATATGGCCTTCGAATATTGGCCTTAAATTCAAAAAGGCTGAGAACCACTCAACCACTGTTTCAATAGAATAATAGTTTTGTCTAAGAAAACTTTAAGGGAAAAAAGCTTATCCTATTTTGAGGATCTTGAATCGACAACTGTCATAATATTGGGTCATTAATCATATGACATCATCAGTGACAAACGTGAAATTGGAATTTCTTACTTGCATTGAAGAGGCTTTTACAGTCTTCACAGACTTTATGGAGGAACGGATGAGTTTTCCTGGCGTCTTCTTGTGATGTATTCAAAAGTATCCTGTGTGTGCCTGTTGTAGGCTGCCATTCAGACCCAGGTGTCAGGGTGTTTTTTTACACATCTCAGTGAAGTGATTTGGGGAGCAGGAGAAGGGGCGGCCTGCCACTGGAGCTCATTCACAAACCAGCTGACCTCACCACCTCCACCCTGCTTTTACAAGGTGAAATCGACCCATGGAAACTCTTGTAATAAGAGTTTCCCCCCTCTTTCACCCTGTTATGTTCCGTGAGCGAAGTATATAAAAATAAACAGCCATCACAAATCTGAATGCCATGGCATTGCATCAGAAAAGCGGTTTTGCTTTACACGTCTGCCAGGGGCTAAAAGTAAGCTGTGACACCTGCGACAGTTGACACCCCACCCAAGGCCCCAGTTTGTTAAATCAGAGCTCATGTGTAGGCCTGTGTGTTTTACTGAAGGCTCCACTGTGTCCTTGTATGTTAATATGTTTTGGGTGGAAACAAGCACTTTCACAGCCCATTACCTCTCAGCAGAGCTATTAGAAGAGAAGAAAAGGCAGACACCACCACACCACTAGAGGCGCTAGTCAACCACTGAACTCCACACAGGTATCAGGGGAATCAAAACCAAGATGGAAAGTTCTAAGTCGTTTAAATTTATACAAAAAAGTGTCTTGTTGGCTTTTGAATATAATCACGTACCCAAAATGAAAACTAAAACATCAAAAAAGATGCAACCCACCATTAAATGTGTTGCCACTATATGCCAAGATGGCCATTTTGTGAACAAACACAACATTTAAGTAGTTATTCACTGGCAATAAAAAAAATACATTTACGGTAAAATTTTGTCTGAAAGAAATTAATGCTCTTATTCAGCAAGGATGCATTAAATTGATCAAAGGTGACATTTGACGTTACAAAAGGTTTCTATATCAAATAAATGCTGTTCTTTTGAAAAAAAGTTCTTGAAAAACATTTATCACGGTTTTCACAAAAATATTAAGCAATTTTCAATTTTCAAAATTGATAATAATAAATGTTTCAGATGCAGCAAATCAGCATAATAGAATGATTTCTGTCTTCAGATCTTGTGACACTGAAGACTGGAGTAATGACTGATAAAAATTCATAGGAACAAAAATTATATTTAAAAATAGAAAACAGTTATATTAAACTGTAATAACATTTCACATTATTATTATTACTGTTATTATTATTATTATTGTAAATTAACCTAGAATCTCTTGTCCTCTCCATGGCTATATCAAGATAAGGCCCTGGCACTTGGCTTGGCTAAAGAGGAATGCCTGGCATCTGGTAGTTGGTGGTGCTGGGGAGTTAAGCACTGGCCGGCCACTGAAACTGATATAAAGTTCTCCAAGAAATTCCTTTATGTACGGTTAGTGAGACTGCCAGGGCTCAGGCTGGCACAGGAGAAGAGAAGAGTGATGCTCTGCCTGACTCATCTTGTATCTCAGTCATGTTTCCTCAAGGTAATTATTTTACATTGATAAAAAGAGCACTAAAGAGGTTGAGAGATATGGAGGACAGAAAGGACCTTTTCTTTCTGGGCTAGAAGTGCACGATAGAGATTAGAAGAGCGGGCAGGTAAACTTCACTTCTGGCTGGATGTGAAAGAGGAAACAAGCACTATGGCCAGATGACAGGAACCATTAGAGAATTTCCTAAAAAGGGAGGGGAAAAAGGAGGGAGTTTACTTCACTACCAATTGCACTAAAAGCAGACATTCAGCAAGTCTGATATACTAAAAGACAAACAGTACTTTGTTATCATATTTAAGGCCAGCTATTTTGTAGTTAATCTTAAATGGGAAACATTCAAATGAGCATTCAAACAACAAAAGAGACCCTCACTTGACCATAAGTTGGACAGATAAGTTGAACTGAATTTGTGGGTCAAAATAAACACTTACTGTACTATTTACACTTTATGCATTTTTACTGATCAGATAGCTGTTCAAATGTAAAGTCCTTCAGATGCAACAAATACCATACATATTTAAAATACCAAATCACTTAAAATAAAAATGTAAAAACACTTATAACTGTTAAATGTAATCTTCTGCAATTTTACATTAGCATTTAAAATAAATGAAATGAAATTAGCGGGTTATCTTTAATTTAGTGCTGTCATGACAACTCTCTTAGAATTTAGCATGGTAATATACATGGCAATGTTAATGTGTTTAGTCTTGGTGGAACAGATCTGGTACGCTTTTGCGGCATAGCAAGTACCGAGACTTGCTACTGCCAATACATCCACAGACATGCTGCTGTGAGCATGTAAGAAATACTGCTGCTGCACATATAACAGGGGTCTGTCCTGGAAGGCCAGTGTCCTGCAGAGTTTAACTCCAACTTGCCTCAACAGACCTGCTTGAAAGTTTCTGCATGTCTAGTAAGACCTTGATTAGCTGATTCAGGTGTGTTCAATAAGAGTTGGAGGTAAACTCTGCAGGACACCGGCCCACCAGGACAGAGTTTGGAGACCCCTGACATATGAAATAACCCCCATATATAACACATGAAATTACCGTATTGTAGCAGATTTATACAGGTGGAGCTGCTTAAACAGTATTTGAATGTTGAGCAGCAAGCTCTTTGGCTGCTGAAGCAAAAAGAAACCAATCAGCTGTGCCATGTGAATAATGATTTGATTATATCAGATTGAGTTAAAACCTATCGGCCTGTGACATCTAGAGTTTCATGACAGAACTTTGGTCATACAATAGTGTACAATCTATTGCATTTGTCCGTTATCAGCCATTATGTAAATAGGCGGATCTCTATTTTTTGAGCTACTTCAGGTGCTAAAAAAATACCACCATTCTGGAAATATGAAAAACGTGTTGCTAAAATTCAAACAACTAATTAAGTAATTAAAGCACCTAATTAATAAATATTTACACATTTGTATTTTTATAAAAAAAAAGAAACTGATCTTAATCTTAAAGGGATAGTTCACCCAAAGTTACCACAAGAACAATAACAGTAAGCAAGTAAAATTATTTGTTGAGTTATTTGGTTCATGGGTGAACAGTAAAAAGTAAATTAGTGGAGAATGACTATAGACTTTCTAATCTCAAAAATAAAAATATTTTTAATTGCCTACTGCACAGAAAATGACTGACAGGCAGAAGCAGACGCGTATAAACTGTAAATGTCTGGGCACTGCTGATAAGAGTTGTACTTTCACTGATTGTTATCTCAGAGCATTGAATGTTTCGGCTTCTCTTACCCCTCAAATGTTTATTCACGTGCAACACAGGATGAGAAAGGCAGACGTGAGAGATAATTCAGATTTGAAAGGTTCAACAACTGAAAAAAAAAATCATTGTTTTACTTTGTTTTTCTTTCAAAAAATAAATTTCTATTTCCTAACCAGCAGGCAACAGAACAATTTCCTCCACGGCAGGGGCAATGACATCCAAAAACCCAAACAATCATGTTAGAATAAATAAGGTAAACTCCCTGAGTTAAATATCCCAGGCATAACTCCAAATTCCTTACAGAATGGATATTAAGGGCCACAGCTTTTATTTAACTGCTCACAATCAAACTTCCAAGTGTGGAAAAGACAGAAGAAAAGCAAATTGCAGGCACCAGCACTGTGGTTTGAACTCTGCACACAAGGGGGCAACATTTTTGAAACACTTTCAACAATAATGCAATCAATAGGATCATTCAGATGCCCAGAAAAACTTCCCAGACTAGACAACAAAAATGTGAAAACAAAATGGAAAATTATCTGCAGAACAAATCAGTGCAACAAAACAAGCAACAGATATTAAGAAAAAGCAAGCATTTACAGTATATTCTTTGTGTTATTAATATCCACTGAGACGCTGTGTTTTACCAGCAATTAAAAGCATGACACGCATCCTCATCATACACCCAACTGATCCACTGGGACAAACACTGACCTCTGTAAATGTCTATGTCCTGATTTGGATTATACATGACCCTGGATGACTGTATCATCCTGTAACGATCCATCAGCATTTATCCAAGTGCGGTGCTCCGTCTCACCTGGTTTCCTCAGAAACCATGTCAACATGGCCTGGCCTCAATGACAACAGGAATTCCTCCCTAAACAGCTGCTTCCACTAACGTCATTTTACCAAAACTAGAGATTTTTTCATCCTCAGATCATCTAGGATTGAGAAACTCCAAAATAACTCCCTTGTCATTTATGAAACACAAACTTTAAAATGCTAATAAAGTTGTTCCATTATGAGAAATTAAAGAATAATGTGCCATGGAAATTTAAAAGGGCAAAAAGAATTGGTTTGAAACAAATCCCAGAAAAAGTTCTTTTATCTATACTTACATTTCAGTCAAAAAACAGAAGCGATATGAAGGCAGAAATATATATTTGTGGACTACTTGAACAAGGATCTCAAAAAGTTGAACAATTTCTGTACTGTCAACATACGAAGGCTATGCCAACAGACTGCATGCTGACATTAATAAAGGAACACTTTTAAAAACAGAGATGTGTTCTTCAGAAAAAAAGGCTGTGCTGAAAGACATGCCAGAAAAACAAAGCACTCCAACACTGCACAATCACCAAACATAATTTTTTTTTTTCTTTAGGCCACCCATGGAGGTGGCAAACTTACAAAAGCCCAAACAGACTTTCTGTGACCAGTACAAGGCTGAGAAGCTGGGTGAAATATCTGGAAATTTGCTGTGGTTTTCCAAATGAGTACATCATCTGCAGCTTACAGCAGTGTTATCCATCTCAATTTGAGGGTTTAAGTTCATGATTGAATTAGGAGGGCCTGACTCATGGTACTTAGCGAATTAGTGCCCACTGGAATCAGAACAACAGCTTTAACACTTGTTGAATGTGTTTGTATATTATGTGCGACAGAGAGATGCAGATTCAGAAAACACACACAGGCACTTCACAATGTGATTTTAGGGAGACAACGAGTCCATCAGATGCACCTCCATCCATATCCTGCAATGAATGATAGAGATCATTATACTGTTAGAAAAATATCAAAATTTTTGTCAACCAAAATTATGTTAAAGCTACACTGTCAGAAATAATGTTGCAAAAATTGTACCCTAACGGGCTGCATCAATTGGTCACAATGGCAATAAAAAGAACTTTGTATCTTCTATTTCTAAATGGTGCATATTAGTACCCTAAAGTAATATATGTACTATAATAAAATTTTAGGGGTAAATAAGGCACAAAGCTGTCCCTTGAAGTGACAAGCTTTTGTACCTCTATATACACAATTGTTACACATTTTTCTTAGGGTGTATTCACACCTGTCTTGTTTGGATTGATTGAATCGAACTCAAGTTTGTTTCCCCTCTTGGTACGGACCTTTTTGGCAGGTGTGAAGTCACACAGCAGTCACACTCCGGTGCGGACCAAACAACCGAACCGAGACCCAGCTGAAGAGATGGTCTCGGTCCGCTTCCAAACGAACTCTGGTACCGTTCGTTTAATCCATTTAGTGGAGTTTTTTGCGTTTCAATGGCTTAAATCACTTGTTTTTAAACCATAATGCTTAAAAACACTGTGAATGATGAGTTTGCACAGCAATGTGACGTTAGCGCGCTAAAAAGGGTTAAGCTTGACGCAAAACTTACTATGACTATGTTGGGGGAAAATAGTAAGGAGATATTTTAATTATTTACTAATAAACTAATGTTTTATGAGTCAGTGTCACAATGAAGTTGATGATCCTGACTCACCATCTCATCATTGGACGCGCCTTTAGAAAGAAATTCATCTTTACAAATAACATAATAATAAGAGTATTTGTTTTGGAATTGAATTATTTCGTTTTGTAGTCATTTAAAGCTTTCTGTAGATATATTTATCATGTCTGTAAGGAAAATATTAACTGAGTTTCGGTTCATTTTTTTGAAGCGCTCATGCTCAAGATGGCCATCACATCCTATTTGTTTCCTTTATTTTACAATAGCACAACGTTTTCTTGATATTGTGAGTGCACACAAATAAAAATAGACCCTTTACAGTTCCGAACGATGTATTATTCCTACCTTCATGAGCAAAAATGATGGCGTATTTAATTTGTCCTGAAGCGTGCTTCAGCTTCCGCTCTCTGCACAAACGATTGGATATGCACCTAATAGCGCACATTTATATATGTTTAAATATTTATACTAACATTGTGATATGCTTAAAGTTTATATATATATATATATATATATATATATATATATATATATATAATCGCACCTGAAATCGCACCTGACATATATATATATATATAGAGAGAGAGAGAGAGAGTCATAATTACAACATCGTATGACATTGTCTCATATGATCTTATAAGTTTCTTCATATTGCGTTAGTATCTGATAAGACTAAATCAGTAAAATAATAAAAATTGTACTACAAAAGATCTCCATGATTAGCCTGTTTTTGCACTTCCTGTTTTTCCCTGCTTAAGAACTTCTGTCCAATGAATGGATGACCTTAGCACACATGTGGTTTTGTTTACTATTTCTGGTCCACTTGCAAAAAAGGGCAGTGTGTAAGCGAACCGCACCAAGAAAAAAAAAAAAAAAAACAAAAAAAAAAATATCAACATTGTCTTTGGTCCAGACCAAAGCAATTAAACTAGTGGACTTTCATGTTGTGAATACACCCTTAGAGTGTATATGGGTACTAGGGCTGCACAATATTGGAAAAAACTTACATTGCGATATTTTGTTTTTCTGCGATATATATTGCCATATGAAAAAAAATAATCATGATTGGGGTGATTTTGTAGGTGAATAAATCAGCATAGAAAATAGATTACTAGCATAGATACATATAACAGAACAAAGATACAAATGAAGTAAACAGTGCTTTATATTTTTCAGGTAAGTCTAACAGTATTTAAGTACAGAAATTGAATAAACAAATGTAAAATTACACTGCATAGTCTTCATTGTATAAATTAAATCGATTAAATCTGTGTTAAATCTACAAAAGTGATTTTTCTCTGTGTTTTGTTCTTTGATTAACATTCATGACACAGAAAGCAACAGGAACATTAAAGGGTTAGTTCACCCCTAAATGAAAATTCTGTCATTAATTACTCACCCTCATGTCATTCCAAACCTGTAAGACCTTCGTTCATCTTCAGAACACAAATTAAGATATTTTTGATGAAATCTGAGAGCTGAGATCTGACCCTCCATAGACAGCAATGCAACCGAAATGTTCCTAGGTCCAGAAATACATCGGTAAAACAGTCCATGTGATTCTATTAATGACATATTGACACAAAGTTCAAATTATTTGCAAAAGTCACTTTGTCGTGCCTAGCTTAGACAGACTTTAGCAGTTGCAGCGTGGGGTATTGCGACACAACAGCTGTCGTGTCCGGTGTAGACACGGTGTTTGTGTGTGAGCAAAGAAAACAGCGTGTGTGTTCATAATTGAGCTTTATTTCTCGCGCTCGAATGTTTTAAAATCACTTGAATGTTTAAATCGACAGGACCCAAAACACATGCAAATGATGAACCTTCATTGTTAGATGGTCAAACTTTGCAATTAATCCAAGAATCACCTGCATTTCGAACCCTGGTACCTGGTCCATACGGAATTACAATCAGTTCTAAACATCGCACATTCTGTGATGTGACTATCGGGGATGTGCACATCCTGATTTTAAAGCTGAAACGATATATCGTGCAGCCCTAGGGTACACCTCCTTTTTCGTATGGTACAAGACTGTGAAGGAAACTGTGTATCAGTTTGGCATTATTTCATTTATTGTGGGTATTCTTGTTAAAATAAATGTATAAACATTATAGATTAATCAAATCAGATTTATTGTCTCCATAAAGTTTTCAGCTGTGAGCATGATTGAGAGCATTTTCAAACACTGTAAAGCAATTCCATAAAAAACGACCTACATATTTTTATGACTGTCAGAAATTAAAATGTAGTCACAAGTCACATTATTTAACCACCCTACGTTATGAAATCTGTAACACACAGAAATCACCAGATTTCTGCTGAACTGTTGTCTAGCCACAAACAGTGTTTTGGTCATCAAAACACATTTGGAGACCATGTTTGTTTGTTTCAGGGTGGTTTTCTCTCCAAAAGTATTTAGCAGTGTTGCAATACAGCCACCACAAACGTAATGGGTTTCAGGTTTAAAGTTTAAAGTTCCTAAACAGTATTAAGAACTTTAACTTTTAAACTGAGAGCTGTTTGATCCTCACACTTCTCCAGGAGTAATTAGCAATACAATTAGGCAGTAAGTAGTCAAAACAGTGCTACTAAAAGAATGTTTTAATAGTGATTGTCAAAACAAAAATGCCAATGTTTTTGATGTTGGCATCTACTGTACCTTTCTGACAATGGGCAGAAACATTAGAACGGTTGTGATTCTGATTGATGGTTTCAGGATATCCTTGGCAGTTAACCTGATCTTATCTGTGACCTGTACCACTACTGATTAACTAGGCAGTATGCAGAACATCAGACATTATTGGCGCCAGGAAGTGCACTGATTAAGTAACCATGAACTGAGGACTCTACACAAGACTCAAAGATGGATGAGGTGTCCCCAATGTTCCGAGATTTAGATGTCCTGGTAAAGAGACAAACATTACTCTGGATCTGAAGTTTGGTATCAGGAAGATAATTATCAAGACACAAATAATAGAAATTAAATTCTGGAAGGCATCAGAAAAAAGGTACAAAATCTGTCACTGGGGTGGTACCCTTTCAAAGGGTTCTAATATGAACCATTTAGGTACTAATATACAAAGGTGTACCTTTTGAAGGGGTACCGTCCCAGTGACAGCTTGTGTACCTTATTTTTCTGTGTACACTGTACTGTACATTTGGTATTTATGAAATAAAATTGGTTTTATTTGTGTGCGGATCTTTGTCTTCTTGTTAAACAGATTCACAAATACTGCATGTGGACACAAATTTTCACATTTTGGAGCTTTAGTTAATGCAGAACTGGTTTACCACCAATTTTTTAACTCCCTGAAAGCTGATTAAATTTCACATTTGCATAGGGCCAGTTCTGTAGGTGGAAATAGGAATATATGTATACATAATCTCTCAAAAGACCTCATTAAAGCTTGGATGAAGATCATTTTATGAAGATGGTCATCAAATATTTACACTGCATGCAAATTCACCACTTGAAACCTAATGACACTTGAAACCTAATGTCACTGCCAAGTCAAAATTGTTGATCATTTAAGAAGTTTATAGTAAATGCACTAGAGACTATAAAAGTTCTTGTAGCTCTGAATGCGTAAGAGCAATAACAAACACAGATATCTTCTCCTGAGTTCTGAACATTAAATAAGCCATTGTCTACCAGGATAACATGAGGTTTCACGGAGGCATTTTGATTAAAGGTGGAGCTAGGATTAACTGAATAGGAGGCACAATGATGACCAAGCGACCACAGTGCAAGCACACTTATAATATTCTTTTTGTTCACTGACAAGTGTCCCATTGTTAACTGAGCAGATCTGCATAGGCTCTGACAGACCTGAAAGGACCTCAGTTAGAAAATTAGATTGCCGAGTTCCTCTTCGCTTAAATTCAACTATTATTTTAAAATGGATGAGCTGGATACAGAAAGAATACTAGAATAAGTCATTTTCATGGGATATCTTGTTTATCTTATTTGCCTAGAGCATGTCTTGCAGCTGACCATCTTCCCCTATGAATTATCATTGTTGTCCAGTGACTGAATAAACAAAAATTTCTAACAATTGACTTTCTATTCAGATGGTCAAAATCATCACTAGCTTTTAAATAAACTTAAAGAGATAGTTCAAACAAAAATGTAATTCTGTCACCATTTACTCACCCACTTGTCGTTCTAAAGAAAATTACTTTCTATTTAGATGGTCAAACGTTTTCACACCAGTTTCCTTCCAGGGAAGAAAGAAGCCATGCCTGACACCAGTTTCCTTTCCTTTTGCTAGCCCTAACTGAACACACCTGAACCAGCAAATCAAAGTCTTGAATTACATGAATCTTTCAGGGGTACATTTCCCTAAAGCAACTATAGTTACAATTTCAGTCGTCACCAACAGAGTTCTATGGAACTTGCATCATAGTTAGCTAACAATGCTTTTGGAAAACGAACCCTAGGTTTGTGGTTTGGAGCATGCTGGAGATAAACTGATTTCCACTATATGAAGGTAACTGGGGAGACAATGCCAATTTCACCATGTTATTTAAGTATTTGTCCTTTTGGATTTGCTGTATCACCAGAACTATACACACAAATCACAGAAGATACATTGTAAGAGACACAAAGAATGCAAGCTGCTCTCCAAAGGCAATTTATTCAGAGACAAGCAGCTATGAGAAGCGCTTTATGCTAGAATTAGTGTGACTGGAAGTATTCAAAGATACAAATTATATGACACGTCATAAATAGCAGTTCACTTTGGTGAATTATGATGGATTATTTTCATATGAATTGCAAAGTGTACCAAAGTTCATATGAACTGTATTCCTGCCCATGTTGAACTCAAGTGGACTCTAAGCCCTAGTCCACACATACATGGGTATTTTTATAAATCTGAGTTCCCTTTCAGTCGGTCACTCTCGACGCCACGTCGGTGACCGACGAAAATGGGATATCGCTTCGATAGACCAATCTACTTCGAGTGTAAACTAAACGAGCCAATGCACATTGGCATGCAATTATTGCATCCAGCTGCCGCTGATCACAGCGTGAGTATAATAAGGCAGCAGGTGGAATGCATACCAGATTTTCGCTTCGGAGCTGAACATTAGTATCGTTCTGTTCAACTGTGTCTGCTGTGAACTATGAGTTCAGCACGCTCTCGGAAGCTTTTTGTGTTGGCGAGATGGCGCTTCAGCGGTGGTCGTTCCAGCGTCGAGTGGATTGCACACTTCAGGCTGCACTACCCCCTGTCGTGTTGCAAGCGGCCAATTCCCCTGTGCGCCTCAGCACTAAAAGAGCATTTCCTAAAGAGCAAATTTCTCTAAAAGAGCTTCATGGGTGCGTCTTTGTAAAGACGACGGATCGTCCTTATAAGGATGCCGTTTCACCCGTGCGTTTCTGGGTGCGGTCGTTAGCTGGCAACGGGTGATGGTCACGATTGCTGCCTCACGTGTCTGGGCAAACACACTGAGGTAGCTTTCGTGGATGAGTCATCTTCTCTCTGCGGGAAGATGACCATCTCGGAGCTGCGAACCAGGCACTGCTTCCTTCAAAAAAGGGGACGGAGTCCCGTTGCCGCTGCCGCGACTTGAGGCTCGTTCTGGCGGCCGACAAACGAAAACCATTTCCAGCAGTAGCATGGGCGGTTTGAGGATTATAGTGGTGGCAAACCCCGCAGGGAAACAACCATCTCCGATCCAGAGGAGTAACCCACGGAACGCGCTGGGCCCTCTTCAAAGAGCGTACCAGTGGTATCCAGTGGGCCTCCCCCTGACCAGATGTCAATCTCAGCATCGGAGGGAGAGCTGTCAGATGAAAATTCAGCTGTGCTGGTGCCCTCTGGGACGGTGGCGGAGCATGAATTGGATCCGGAGATGACCGCTATGCTTTCCCGGGCCGCCGAGAGGGTAGGGCTCGAGTGGAAATCTCCACCGCGTCCCTAGCCCTCGAGGCAGGATGATTGGTTTCTCAAGGTGGCGCGCGCTGGTTTTCAGCGCCCCACCCTGGTGCCTTTCTTCCCGGAAGTGCATGACGAGCTCACCAGGTCGTGGATGGCACCTTTTACTGCCAGAAACTGGCTGGTGGGCTCCTCCTCCCTCACCACCCTCGATGGCAGTGCAGCGAAGGGGTATTCGGTGATTCCCCCAGTGGCGGGTGGGCGGTAGCGATGCAAGTGTGCCTTAAGTCTGCCTCCTGCTGGCGGGGAGACCCGGTGCTTCCTTCCCGGGCCTATAGGCATTCGTCTGGTCTAACCGGCGGTGCCTATATGGCTTGAGGGGAAGCTGCTTCTGCCTTACACGCTGTGGCGTTACTGCAGGTTCACCAGGCCAAGGCACTGAAGGACCTGCACAAGGGTGGTTACGATCCAGAAGTTCTGAAAACTCAGAACCGCCACTGGCCTTGTGCTCCGAGCGACGAAGGTCACCATGCATTCTCTGGGTCGTGCGATGTCCACGCTTGTGGTCCAGGAGCGCCATCTCTGGCTGAGTCTGGTTGAAATGAGGGACGCCGACAAAGATCAGTTCCTTAATGCCTGTGTCCCAGACCGGCCTCTTCGGTGACGTGGTCGAGAACCTGGCCCAGCAGTTCTTGGCTGCATGGGAGCAGACTGAGGCGGTCAAACCTTCTGCCCGGCGGGCAGCTGCTGCCTCCACCCGTCCGCCGGCCGCAGCGCCCCAGCCTGCTTGTCGCCGAGAATGGCCCCCTGCGTCCACCCCCACTCCCACGCCACATCTGCAGCAGCCTCCAGCAAGTGGCGCCGTAGAGCTGGGTGTAGGCAGGCCGCCCCACCCGTCCTGGCCCCCGTCAAACCTGGTGGTGAGCGGAAGAGCAAGAGGCCCCGGGACGGGTGGCCCAGAGAGAGGAAGCCGTTTTCTGGGGGATGGTGAAAGCACCTCTCCCTCCCCTGGAGGAGGGCCAGGGGAGAATCTGGAAATCTCGACGAGAGAGCGGTTTTCTCTGTCTCTGGGTCCCAGGAGGGCACGGAGAGTTGCGGACGGCCAAAAACCGGACCTCACTCATCCTCCTCCTTCGCCAGATGGCAGCAGCGGGTGGTTCGACAGCGTCAACAAAGGCCCTACTCACGCACCCTCTGCCAACCCGTGGAACCAGGTGAGCCCTGCACCCCACACTCTCACCACACTCAGGCCTGCCTTCACAAGCCGCCCGAGATGGGTCCCTGTGTTCCACCTCGCTGCCCCACTGCGGGTACGGCTGTGGTTCCGCTGGTCCCGCTTGTACGGTTTCTAAGCGCCTGGTCAGCGGTACCCAGCCCGTCTCGCTGGCTCCTGCGGACCATCATCCTCGGCTATGCGATTCAGTTCGCCCGGCGTCCCCCCAAGTTCAGCGGTATCCGCTTCACTACAGTGAAAGCGTCCGATGCCCCTGTTCTGCGGGAAGAGATCGCAGTCTTACTGGCGAAAGACGCGATAGAGCCGGTCCCTCCAGCCGATATGAGGACGGGGTTTTACAGCCCCTACTTCATTGTACCCAAGAAAGGCGGTGGGTTACGACCGATCTTGGATCTGCGAGTTTTGAACCGGGCCCTTCATCGGCTACCGTTCAAGATGTTGACACAGAAACGCATCTTCGAGTGCGTCCGTCCCCGAGATTGGTTTGCAGCGTTCGACCTGAAGGACGCGTACTCTCATGTGTCGATCCTTCCGCGCCACAGACCTTTTCTGTGGTTTGCGTTCAAAGGACGGGCATATCAGTACAAGGTCCTGCCCTTCGGGCTGTCCCTGTCTCCCCGTGTCTTCACGAAAGTCACGGAGGCGACTCTTGTTCCCCTCAACAAGGTCCTGCCCTTCATTCTCAACTATCTAGACGATTGGCTGATACTAGCACAATCTCTGGATCAGTTGTGCGAACACAGGGACCTGGTGCTCCGGCACCTCAGCCTGTTGGGCCTTCGGGTCAACTGGGAAAAGAGCAAAACTCTTGCCAACGCAGAGGATCTCTTTTCTCGGTATGGAGTTGGATTCGGTCAAACAGACAGCACGCCTCACAGAGGCACAAGCGCGGTCGGTGATAGCCTGCTTGAATACATTCAAGAGCAGGACAGCGGTCCCACTGAAACTCTTTCAGAGGCTCCTGGGGCATATGGCGGCCGCAGCGGCACTTACACCGCTCGGCCTGTTACATATGAGACCGCTCCAACACTGGCTTTATGGCCGAGTTCCAAGGTGGGCGTGGAAGCGCGGCACTCACCGGGTCCAAGTTACACCGGCCTGTCGCCAAACCTTCACCCCGTGGTCAGATCTTGCATTTCTCAGGGCAGGGGTGCCCCTAGAGCAGATCTCCAGGCATGCTGTGGTTTACACGGATGCCTCCACCACCGGCTGGGGGGCCAAGTACAACGGGCATGCAGTCTCAGGGGTTTGGACGGGCCCGCAGCTGCAGTGGCACATCAATTGCCTAGAGTTGTTAGCAGTGCACCTTACCTTGAACCGTCTCAAAAGTCACTTATGAGGCAAGCATGTGCTGGTCCGAACGGACAACACTGCGACCGTTGCGTACATCAACCGACAAGGTGGTCTGCGCTCCCGTCGCATGTCACAACTCGCCCGCCACCTCCTCCTTTGGAGTCGGAAGGTTCTGAGGTCTCTTCGTGACGTTTACATTCCAGGCCTGCTCAACCGTACAGCCGACGAGCTGTCTTGAGCAATGCTCCCGGGAGAATGGCGACTCCATCCCCTGACGGTCCAGCTGATTTGGAGATGGTTCGGAGCCGCTCAGGTAGACCTGTTTGCTTCTCCAGAGACCGCTCACTGCCAGTTGTTCTACTCACTGACCGAGGGAACTCTCGGCACGGACGCACTGGCACACAGCTGGGCGCGGGGCCTACGCAAGTATGCGTTTCCCCCAGTGAGCCTTCTTGCACAGACACTGTGCAAAGTCCGGGAGGACGAGGAGCAAGTCTTGCTAGTGGCGCCGTATTGGCCCACGTGGACCTGGTTCCCCGAACTAGTGCTCCTCGCGACAGCCCCTCCTTGGCCGGAAGGATCTACTGACTCAGAGACGGGGCACCATTTGGCACCCGCGTCCAGACCTTTGGAAACTCCATGTCTGGTCCCTGGATGGGACACAGAGGTTGTCGGTGACCTACCCCAGGAGGTGGGGAACACCATCACTTCGGCGAGAGCACCGTCTATGAGATACGCTTACGCCTTGAAATGGAACCTGTTCGTCGAGTGGTGTTCTTCTCACCGAGAAGACCCCCGAAGATGCCCGATTGCGGTTGTGCTTTCCTTTCTGCAGCAAGGGCTGGAGCGAAGGCTATGTCCCTCCACCCTCAAAGTCCAGGTTGCCGCTATTGCTGCGTACCATGACCCCGCGAATGGGAAGTCTTTAGGTAAGCATGACCTCGTCATCAGGTTCCTTAGAGGGGCCAGGAGGTTAAATCCTTCCCGGCCCCCCTCCATACCCTCTTGGGACCTGACTCTGGTGCTGAAATCACTACAGCAGGGCCCATTTGAGCCTTTGCATTCAGTCGAGTCAAAAGTTTCTTTCATTGAAAACTCTGCTCCTGCTTGCACTGGCCTCCATCAAGAGGGTTGGGGACCTGCACGCATTTTCGGTCGACGATCGTGCCTAGAGTTTGGGCCGGCGGACTCCCAGGTAATTCTGAGGCCCCGGCCCAGCTACGTGCCCAAGGTTCCGATTTCACCCTTCAAAGACCAAGTGGTGAATCTGCAAGCCCTGCCCCTGGAGGAGGCAGACCCAGCCCTGGCTTTGCTCTGTCCCGTCCGAGCATTGAGATGCTACGTAGACCGGACACAAAGCTTCAGGACCTCAGACCAGCTCTTTGTCTGTTACGGAGGCCGGCAGAAGGGGAATGCCGTCTCTAAGCAGAGGATGGCCCACTGGATTGTGGATGCCATTGCCCTGGCTTATCAGGCACAGGGTGTGCCTTGCCCGTTCAGGTTGTGAGTTCACTCAACTAGAAGTGTTGTATCCTCCTGGGCGCTGACTTGTGGTGCCTTGCTGACAGATATTTGTAGAGCTGTGGGCTGGGTGACCCCTAACATGTTCGCTAGGTTCTATAGCCTTTGTGTAGAGCCAGTATCCTCCTGTGTTCTCACCTCAAACGGGTAGTGGCACCGAGAGGTCCCGGTTAGTGTCGGCTTGCTAAAACTGCTTCAGAGTGTCCGTACTGTAGACCCTGTTGAGATCCTCCATAACCCTAGGCAGCTGGACGCAGTGGAACATCCGGCGCCAGGCCTTCATGATGAATCCGTGAGAACTGTGGAAGGCTGGGTTCCATATTGAGACCTAAGCAGTACTCGTATGCGTATAGTCCACGGTATAGCCTTAGAGACCGTGTTTCCCCGGCAGACTTCTGCCTTCCCAAGAGGGTTTGAATCACCTCAAATTTCTCCATCTAAATGGATGCTATATGTGTATTTGCTCCCGAGACCTCCTTCGGGAAGGATGGAGCCTCCGCAGCGTCCCTGTTCCAAGTGGAACGGGTACGTTTTCCCAGTGTTATCCAGTCTCACCCAGTGATGTAGTGCTTTGACAATGGTGAGTGGAACTACTTGTTCCGAGCCCCGGCCTACACCTAATAGGGGCACAGGTGGCTCGCACAGGGCACTGGAAGGGGCAGCACCCATGGCGCTTTGGTAGGGATCCCATTTTCGTTGGTCGAGAGTGACCGACTGAAAGGGAACGTCTCGGTTACGTATGGTAACCCTCGTTCCCTGAAGGAGGGAACGGAGACGCCACGTCCCGTCGCCATGGTTGCTGTACCACCGCTGAGCCGCCGGGTCTCCGGCTCGGCTCCTCAGCGAAAACCTGGTATGCATTGCACCTGCTGCCTTATTATACTCACGCTGTGATCAGCGGCAGCTGGATGCAATAATTGCATGCCAATGTGCATTGGCTCGTTTAGTTTACACTCGAAGTAGATTGGTCTATCGAAGCGATATCCCATTTTCGTCGGTCACCGACGTGGCGTCTCCGTTCCCTCCTTCAGGGAACGAGGGTTACCATACGTAACCGAGACGTTTTTCCTCCTTTGTTAAAAACAAAAAACAAATCTCCATCCACATGAAAACACAAAAACACACTTTGAAGAGCATGCCAAACTAACAGGTAGTGATACAACACTTACCGTAAATGTTGGTCAGTCATAAGTCTGAAAAATTAATTGCATATTATTGATAATATATTATTAGCAGCAATATTTTGGCTACGCCCGCCAATGCACAGACTTGTTTCATGTAAACACAGGAGATAGCGGCGCACATACTGACATTAAAAAATTAAAAAAATGGTCTTGAAATTACCTGTGTTCATGTGGACAGGGCCTAATGCACACCTTTAGTTTGAAACAGCTTTGACCTCTACCAAATTAACCAATTTTTGACATTAAATGGACTCAATTTGCACCTGGTTTGCTACACCAAATCAATTTAAGACCTAAATAAGAATTTAAAAGCAATTAATTGATTTCTGAATGGTGCAAATACCTGTCAATAAAGTGGGCATTAAAGTTAAAAGCTCCTGTTAGCTATGCCCACTGTGCTGTTCAAATAGTGTTGGATTTGAATGCAAAGTCTGAAACATTCTGCTGCTATAGACTTTTCGTCATTAAAGTCACACTGCTTTCTAATGTGTTTTGTCCTGTCCAAGGGGTTAGCAGCCCTAATTCTTTGCCCGTATGTAAAAACATAGTTAATTCTTTGCCCAGTTGACAGACTTTAGCTATTATCATACCTCCTGTGCAAGGCATGCAGTAGAGATACAGAAGATTGTGTTGTCTTTTTGATGTCAAGACCCATAAAAACCAGGAACAGGGATTTAACACAGCCAAATGCCAGCACAAACAAACACTTTCATCTGCATCTATCTGTACTCTGTTCATCTGGCAGAGTCTGTGTAAATAACTTTTAAAGCAAGCAATATCCTTGACATGAAAGAATTTTCATCAACCAGTTTAAAAGACATTTCATTGGCTAAACTCATCTGAACGAACTTGAATGCCACTTCTTAGAATGTATGAGTACATTCTATATTCTATCATTTATTCAGTCTATTAAATAAATACAAATATATGGATAACATCTGACCTCAGGTAAGGCAGCAAAACAGGACATCTGACCAGATTCTTTCACTGCAGACATTTCAATTTAATATTTATTATTATTATTATAAGAAAAAAACCTTTATTATTCACTCATTATACATACTTCTTTTTCAGTCATTTTAAAATCTAATCCATGGCCTAACCATTGGACTGCATTCCCCTCCAGACCATTCACATGGAACTGGTTAGAACAACATTCCTTCCATGGAGAAAATATTTGGCACACTTTTAACACAAAATCATAAACGGGAGGTCTTTTCTAATCACATCCTGTGTCATACTCTCTCTCCTTAATCTCTTCCTAGAGTTTTCACATTCTGTAAGAAAAACAAGGAAGAGACTATACGTTTTTTTTTTTTTTTTTTTTACATGAAAAAAGGACAGATGATTTTGCTTTTCGTCTGACACCGGGAGGATGGGAGTGTTCTGAAGGGTGGAAAATGTTCAACCTCTTGCTTTCTGTGTATACAACTAAAGAGACTGAACGCAACATAATTGTCTTGTGTATTTTGGCCTGCTAATGTTCGGATGAAAAATGTTCATGCGCTCATAGCCGCAGCACAGCGATATGTTACATGAGTTAGTTGGCTTTGTGAAAATATACAGGGCTGCTAAAAATTACCCTTCACATTCAGAGGGCATTTCTTTCTCTATTCACATTTTTTTGTTCTATTCGACAACCGCAATTACATATTTTCCAGCAATAGGAGCTTCCTAGAAATGCAGGGACTGGGATAGGCCTACCTCATTCTATGTTTTTAATATAGCTGCAACAGCTATTCCATAAAATTGTTAAGAACTGACAATGAAAAAAATAAACAACAAATTTCATTATCAATAATTGGTCTGTGTGCAGTGCATGTCACATTTCCATCAGTCAAGTCAGGTTCATTGGAAACACGTGCCTTTACTGAAATATCTGCAAAATGATATTATGTTGCCATTTTAGTTTGCTTCTGTAAGTCTTTGAGCTCTTTTATCATGACTCGTTTTGCAGGGGACTTGCTTCGTAAGTGCATTGCTGTACCAGGTGAGCTACCAAGCAAGTTTAGGCCTACATCAGAAAAGCCATACATACTGTATGGAGCAGGTTATGTGATGCAAACAGCAAAATGAATCAACTCACAAATTATGCACAATGGGACATGTTTTACCCAGCAGATAACCATCATCTTACGGTTTTTAATTTATCTGTAAATGTTAAGAATTTATGTATTTCAATTTTGTATAAAGTCATGTCCAGACAGTAAGTGAGTCGCTGCTACACTTCACTGTACCAGTGCCACCATGCACATGCGCATCAAAAAGATGAAGCCCAATGGAAAGATGCCCTACAGTTTCCATAAACAAGCTTCTGAGAATGTTAAGCCAATTTCATCATCTCGCCACCTGTTAGGTTTTAAATCTATTATAAAACACTATTCCTCAAATATAAAGTCACAAAGCTCAGGTCTACCAATAAAGACAAATGACAAACATCCAGTGGATGCACTCCAAACCAACAAATATTATATTTATTATATATTTTAATAATCATCTTAACACCTTATTTTAAATATTCTATAGCCAGTTCATTTCTGGCCTTTAGACAGTTGTTTAAACACGTGCAGGCTCCTTTGAATTTTAGTTCCTCTCAAGGTTTCTTCCTGATCCTACTAAATCCTTTTAGAGTTTTCCCTTGCAACTGTTGCCTTTGGTTTGACTTTATAGATTTTTAAATTTAATCATTTAGTAGACGCTTTTATCCAAAGCGACTTACAAATGAGAACAGTAGAAACATTCAGATCAACAAGAGAACAACAACGGTATACAAGTGCTATGACAAGTCTCAGTTAGTCTAGTACAGAACACGTAGCCAGGTTTTTTTTTTATGAATATGATAGACAAGAAAAAGAAAAGGTAAGTACTAGTATTAGTTGGTTAAGTGCAGACGAAAAAGATGAGTCTTTAGATGTTTTTTGAAAATGAGTAAAGACTCAGCTGTTCGAATTGAGATCGGGAGGTCATTCCACCAGCTGGGCGCAGTCCAGGAAAAAGTCAGTGAGAGTGATTTTGAACCTCTTTGGGATGGCACCACAAGGCGTCGTTCACTTGCAGAGCGCAAACTTCTGGAGGGCGCATAAGATTGAACTAAGGATCTTAGGTATGTTGGCGCCGTGCCAGTGGTCGTCTTGTAGGCAAGCATCAGTACCTTGAATTTGATGCGAGCGGCTACTGGTAGCCAGTGGTACCTGATGAGGAGAGGAGTAACATGAGCTGTTTTGGCTCATTAAAGACAACCCTCGCTGCTGCATTCTGGATCAGTTGTAGAGTCTTGATAGTACATGCAGGAAGGACCGTCAGGAGAGCATTACAATAGTCCAGTCTGGAGAGAACAAGAGCTTGGACAAGAAGTTGGGTGGCTTGCTCTGACAGGAAGGGTCTAATCTTCCTAATGTTGTATAAGGCAAATCTGTAGGACCGGGTCATTGTAGCAATATGGTCTGTGAAGCTTAACTGATGATCCATCACAACTCCTAGGTTTCTGGCTGTCCTGGAAGGAGTTATGGTTGACGAACCCAGATGTATAGAGAAGTTGTGATGAAACGATGGGTTAGCTGGAACCACCAGCAGTTCAGTCTTAGTAAGGTTGAGCTGAAGGTGATGGTCATTCATCCAGCTAGAAATGTCACTCAGACAGGCTGAAATGCGAGCAACTACCGTCGGGTCATCTGGTTGGAATGAGAAGTAGAGTTGAGTGTCATCAGCGTAGCAGTGATAGGAAAAGCCATGCTTCTGAATGACAGATCCTAATGACGTCATGTAGATGGAGAAGAGAAGTGGTCCAAGTACTGAGCCTTGAGGAACCCCAGTAGCAAGTTGTTGTGACTTAGAAACTTCACCCCTCCAAGACACCATGAAGGATCTATCAGAAAGGTAGGAGTTAAGCCACTGGAGTGCGGTTCCAGAGATGCCCATCTTTCTGAGGGTGGACAGGAGAATCTGGTGATTAACGGTGTCAAAAGCAGCAGACAGGTCCAGCAAAATGAGTACTGAGGATTTTGAAGCTGCTCTTGCCAGTTGCAGGGCTTCAGTAGCCGAGAGCAGGGCAGTCTCAGTTGAGTGGCCGCTTTTGAAGCCAGATTGGTTGCTGTCCAGGAGGTTGTTCTGTACAAGAAACATAGAGAGCTGGTTGAACACTGCTCCTTCAAGTGACTTTGCAATGAATGGAAGAAGGGATACCGGTCTGTAGTTTTCTAGAAGTGCTGGATTTAGAGATGGTTTCTTCAGCAGTGGGCTTACCCGAGCCTGCTTAAATGCTGAGGGAAATGTTCCAGAGTGAAGACAGGAGTTGATAATGTGAGTAAGTGAAGGTATGACTGAAGAAGAAATCGCTTGAACGAGGTGAATGGGGATCGGATCAAGTGGGCAAGTAGTAGGATGACTGGACAGGATAAGGTTTGGAAACATCCGTCTCTGAGAGTGGAGAGAAGGAGGAGAGAGAGTGTGCATTAGTCGTTGTGAAGTTATCCTCAGTCTGTGGTGTGGAGAATTGGTCACTGATGGTTCTTGTCTTATTTCGTGGAAGAAAACTGCAAAGTCGTCAGCTGTAAGAGTCGATGGAGGAGGAGGTGGAGGCAGATTAAGAAGAGAAGAGAAGGTTTTGAAGAGTGTCCGAGCGTCACAACAGTTGTTAATTTTGTCGTGGTACAGTAGATGTTTTAGCAGTGAAGACGTTTGCAGAGAAGGAAGAGAGGAGAGACTGATACACACTGAGGTCGGTAGAGTTTCTTGATTTATGCCATTTCCTCTCTGCAGCCCTGAGTTTAGAGCGATGTTCACGGAGAACATCGGACAACCAGGGGGCAGATGGGGTGGTGCGTGCTGGATTAGATGACAGTGGGCAAAAAGTTGTCCAAGCAAGAGGTTAGAGTGGAGCAAAAAGTGTCCATAGCACTGTTCGTGTCCAGAGCTGAAAACTGCAAGAGTGAAGGAAGTGAGGATGAAACCACAGAGGATAGGCGAGATGGGGAGAGTGAGTGTAGGTTCCGTCGAAAGGTGACCTGCGTTGGAGTGTGTGCCACTTCAGGAGTAAGTGCTAGGTAAGCAGTAATGAGGAAGTGGTCTGGGTGTGCAGTGGAGCTAAAGAGTTGTCCACTGAGCAACAGCGCGTGTAGATAAGGTCCAGTTGGTTGCCTGATTTGTGAGTCGCTGTAGTAGACACTCGCTTGAGATCAAATGAGGCGAGCAGAGTGTTGAAGTCAGTAGCCTGGGGTTTATCTAGGTGGATGTTGAAGTCACCAAGCAGTACCAGAGGAGTACCATCTTCAGGATAGTTTGATAGCAGCACGTCCAACTCCTCCAAGAAGTTTCCCAATTGACCTGGGGGACAATAAATGACCACAAAGTGGATTTTAACAGGCTGGGTTACAGTAACAGCATATGATTCAAATGAACCGTTACCTGTAGGTGGTGGTTGAAGATCAAATTTCCAATCTTTCGATATAAGGAGACCAGTACCTCCACCCCTCCCAGTCGTATGAGGGGTGTGTTTATTCTCCTAAAGGATGGTTTGGAGCAATATGTATTGTGAAAGTGCTATATAAATGAACTCAATTAAACAGCATTGAATAAATGAAAAGTGGCAAGAACTGGTGGGTAAAAAATACACAAACTGTACAATAACCAAGCTTTATATTAACAGTCCTTGTCTTGGATGACAGACTCATTAGCTGTAGTTAGATGTAGGCATGCATGCAAGCAGAAGGTCAGCCAACCCTTCCTCTAAAGCAATTTTTTTTTATCCTCTTAAACAAGTAGAGAGAGAATGCAACTGTTCACTACAGGCTATCTTATGTGAAATCCTCAATCCATTCAACACAGGTTTAACTAATCATCTTCTCTATTTAATGTGTTTGTTCAACAGAATCAATTACAATCTTAATATTCATCATCTCATCTGTAATTGTACAATAGCCTATATACTGTTAAATATAGTCATAATATTTCTAAATCTACTAATTCATTCGAAATGTGAATTTTTAAAAAGTACCATGTTTTTCCAGTACCGTGGTGCAGTAACAGTATCAGGTGGTGGTATGGTACTTGATATAATACCCTGATATTAAGTTATATTATATACTTTTCTGGTACTCAAATCAAAGAATACCATGGTACTGCAATACTAGCCTACATGTAGCCTAATGCCATGCCATACTGCAGTGTTTAAGTGTTTGTGTACTAATATGATAAACTTTTGTTGGGAAAACATACCTGCAATGCAGGCGTTCACAAGATGTGTGTACAGGTGTTGAACTTCATAAAGATCGTTTACAGGTTTGGATAAAGATAGGCTGCATTTACTTGTTCACTTGATTGCAAGTACATATCCAGTTCATCCAGTGCTTTTGTTTCTGGGGTATGAAGCATCAGTTTGTTTTCATATAAAGAAGCCGTTCCAAACGATCCAGTGAGTGAGTGACCTGCCCGAATGATCAAACTGCATTGAGAACTGATTCAGTGGAGATCTCTGGGCCGCAGATAGCTACTAAAGATTCATCAAAAGAATCAACTCTTTGCCATTTATGAATCCTCGTATTGGGCATTTCTGTCCTAATATTCTGATTCTAAACAGAAAATAACCAAAATATCCTTGACAACGATACAAATTAAAACCAGACGGCTGTTAAAGGAATACTCCACCCAAAAATGAAACTGCTGTCATCCTTTACTCACCCTCATTTTGTTTCAAACATGTATGACCTTATTTCTTGTGGAACACAAAAGAAGACATTTTGAAGAAAGGTGACCAACCAGAATGGTAACTACTGACTTACAAAAAAATACAAAAAGAGAATATATTTCTCAAAATAGAATCTTTTGTTCCACAAAATGAAAAAGCCAAACAGATTTGGAGAGACATGTGGATGAGTAAATGATGACAGAATTTTCATTTTAGTGATCTGTTTAGTTTTGCTTTATTTGCGTTGCTTTATTTGTAATTTATTTTTATTTATTTATTTGTTTTTGCAAACTGGTTTTACCTTTGAATAAATAAATACATTGCAATTATTAAACTCAGCATTTGCGTTTTTGCAAGGAAGTGACAGGTGAGGTGAGTGAGACTGAAATGATGTGTGAGTTGTCATTGTAAAAGCTGTAAATTAAGGAACGTAAGCACATGGAAAATAAGGATGGATGATTTTCCAGAAGGTCTGCAAACATTAGCAGACATTCATGCTGTATATTTCTCTTGCAAAATGAAAATAAGTATAAACGTGGACCCAAAGCCTTTTGGCAGACAAAGCTGCCTGACTTTCTGTCTGCCTGTCTTTCAAAACAGTTTAAATATATACAACATTGTCTAATATGGGATTAGATTACTGATGGAAAATATATATTTTCCTCACATAGCCAATGCAAGCAGACATTTAACTTAGGGTTATCTTGTATCAGTCTTATGAATATGAAAATGGATCACATTTAAAAACCAAATAAACAAGATGATTAAATGTGCTACCAACAGTAGACCTTGGAATCAACAAGCATAAATAAAAAAGAAAATTTGAGGCAGACAGCTTCCAGCAAAGTCAAACAAATGTTAATGAAACCGCTGCAGGAGCAGCAAGAGATCATATTATTTGTCTCTGATTCTCAGCTGATATGAGTCATTTGACGTGCTCTCAATCTCCTTGCTAAGACGCCAGGCTGTGTGTGAACGCTCTGGAGGGGGTGTGAAATCCTGCACTAGGGTCACAGACTCCATTCGGGGCTGTTACGCCCTCTGCAACAATGGCCATATTGATACACCCCATTAGTTTGTACCCACTTCAGTTTGAGTTATCGCTTTAGGCCTCTAATGAAACATCCCTTATCCGGTTTTCCAATGGCTAAACCTGAACCCCCACCTGGTGGAAATGACTCTGTTCTTCCTCACCAATTAAAGCATAGAGGGACGCTTGGTATTCACAGCAAGAAATTTAATTAAACTCATTCAAAGTACGGATCTGAGAGAATAATGTTGGTGACAGGAGTCTGTAGTTCACCTTGGTCAGAATGTGTTTGCATGTGAGCCAAATATCAGACCGCATTAGGAGGAGAAAAAAATGGTTTGATCATAAAATCTTTGCATAACTTGTGAACAACATTTTCAGTTCCCAGTAAGAATCACTTGAAATGTAATCTTATTACTAAATTACCAAGATATCCAAGCCTAATGGTTCACATTCAAAGTTAGACACCGCTGATACTTTCCAGAACATTCTCGTTTAGATTGTTTTGATATCTGAATCACTTTCCAGAACATTCTCGTTCACCATTCCTGGCTGGTGGAATGATCTTCCCACCCCTATCCGGAATGCGGAATCCCTGACAATTTTCAAGCGACAGCTGAAAACTCATCTCTTTCAAAGCTACTTGACTTCATCATAATAAAAAAAAAATGGTCTTTCTCTTTATTTATTCCTTCTCTTTCTACCTTGTACTTATTTGAACAGTCTAAAACCTAGTATTACAAGCACTTCCTGTGTCTGTTTGCCTCTTTAAGAAGAATCGCTTTATGTATCCCCCAATTGTTAGTCGCTTTGGATAAAAGTGTCTGCAAAATGACTAAATGTAAAAAATGACTAAATGTACTAGCAGTGATAGACTGTTAGAATAACAGCTGAAAGCCAACCAGATCACACCTCAACATAAGGAGGATGCTATTACAACTATTAATTTACAGTAGAATTAAATGGTTACAATGTATCCTTTTTTAAAACTCAAATAATACATCAAGTCTTCAATGGCCCATTTTTCCAAAGAAGGAAATTCTCCCAAGCTTTATTTTCTTAGTGAAAGCAGGTGGGTTGAGCTAAATACTGCAGAATGTAACATATCGGTGTCCATTAATGGTGGTAGAAGCTTACATGTCAAAGCATTCTGGGTGGGCCCCGCTTGCTTGGAAAAAGGTAGCATCTCCACATGCCTCGGACTCAAACAAAAAAGTTTGTTACTGCAAGAGAGAAAAACAAGAAGAAAGATGGAACATGAAACAATAGTGCCTTTGAAATTCTCCTGCTCATTTTGAATGTTAATTTTGGCAAAAGTCAGGCAGTCAGTGTTTCTATTTGTATTGGAGGTGTACTACTCATGGAAAATTTGTTTGAAATATCCCTAGAAAATTAAACTTCCTTAGAAAATTAAGGAGAATTAATTAAGGCAATAGTTGACCCAAAATGAAAATTCTGTCATTATTTACTCACCCTTACGTCGTTCCAAACCTGTATGATTGTTTTAACAATTTTCAAAGAACTCTACTCTTTACATCATTGATGAAAATAAATGAATACTTTAATGCTACGAAATTACAAAAAGTTCATTAAAGATGTAATAATGTCTGATTTGTGAATGATTCATTCTGTTAATTCAAATCTTTGCAATTACTCACAATTTACAAAATTGCTGTACTGCAAAGTTTTTTTTCCAAAGTCGTAAATAAAGATTAAAATAGAACTTTACAAGATATTATTTCAGATACTATTTTATACTATATTTCAGTCTTTCCACTTAAAATTTTGATGTTTAATTTAGTATTACTTGCCATTTTAGTAATTATTTGTGAAATTTATTATCAATTTCTGTGTGAAAATTGTTTCTACACCATTTTTTTTTCTTTCAGTGTACATGATTAGTAGATTTCATAAATGTGTGTAAAGATTTGATCAATGAAGGGATGTCCTATTCAAGGATGAATTCTTGCTACCCTTGGGCAAAAAGAATATACCTCACTCTACATGGTCTCTTTTCTTATTGGCAAACCATGTCCTCAAAATAGCAGAAGCACAGAAGCACATAATGTGTCCTAGCCTCTGTGCATCTGATCATGTCGAGGCCATCTAATCGCATTTAAGATCTACTGAGAGAACAGAGAAGCTCGACCTTTCATCCTACACCAAAGTCAACAATATGGGATTCTTGGGACCCATTGCTGACATTCTTGAAGGCAGGAAAAAAAAGATGAACCCCTCTTTCCCAAACTTGTAACCATATTGGTCCTCTCTTTCTCTTCTCAGACAGGGGTGGGGGCGGCTGGTGGTTGTGGTGAGAAGTCTACGCTGTAAGTGGGCGTCAGAGAGATTTATGGTCAACTTGGTCGAGGGCCCTATCCAGACAGGGCAAACATCCATGCAGTTTTTACCACACTGAATACCTCCAGTCAGCTGGAGTCAGATGGAGGGAGGGGGATCAGATAAATCCTTGGCAAATGACTGATGTTAATGAATAACTCCCCTCAACAAGGTGTTGTTTACACAGATGGATCCCTTTCTTTTGAACTGTGTAAAAAAAAAAAAAAAAAAAAAAAAAAAAAAAGATGTCATAGCCATGTTGTAATCATTTGTTCCCTCATTTTAATTTAGTTAAATTGTGGCCACAGTTTAAGTAAAACAAGGGAACAAATTAGTACAATGTGGCTATGACCTCTTTTTTCTTTTACCCACGTCATGTGCCGGGCTCAGTACATAATGACTATAAAACATGCAAATACTAAAATCTATCAGGACCCAAAACCTCCACAAGCCAGTGTTTCAGAACAGTCGATTCTAAACTGTCTTTCAGAGCATAGCAAACACTTTAGGTCTCTGGGGTCATGTTAGCAAAACAAGGAGAGGAACACTGAAATCAATAGAAAGAGACTATGGGAGCAGAAGGGAAAATTTCGGTATCAGGACTGCCAAAAATGAATCACAGAATTACTTGGCTCGGGCTTTTGTGGTGAGAATGGCAAGAGTTCAAACTCAAATTCAGAGCCCACAAAGGCTGGCCTTAAAGTTTCTCTCATTAGTGTTCTCTGAACGGGAGCACCAGGTCCTAGTAATGTTCCAAAGTGGGTGCATGAGAGGCCCTTAAAACAATGCTTTCCTTCTGAAGTTGCTGTATCATAAACCTGAGTACACACATGTAGAGACATGAGGTGGTTCCAAGTCCATTCAAAGACCTGAAAACAGATGCTGTTAAACTTTTTGCTTATTTGGTTTAGTACAAGAAAAAGGTTTTGTCAAAATTTACAAACTGCGGTTTCATCTAAATAAACTGGTACATTAAAAAATTTGTGAACCAACCTAACTTCATTAAGTTATATTTATGCATTTGGCTGAAGTTGTTTTCCAAAGCTACTTCTATGCATTCAAGATACATTTAGTCAGTTCATACATTCCCTGGGACTCAATCCCTTGACTTTCACATTGCTTGATTCATGCTCTCTGAGCAACAACAAAAAAATGTTGGTTAATGTTTGGATCTTGTAGAAATAACTCTTAAAGGTGAAGTGTGTTGTTTTTGCACCACTAGCAGCCCAACACAGAATTGCAACATTTGTTTAAAAGGCCAAACTGGGTTGGACATAATGACACTTGCTGAACCAGTGGTGTAAGTTTGGGGTGGGACTACCTGTGTCTGTTCTGCACAGCTAATGATACAGAAATGGCATACTTCACATTTAAGGTAACAACTATATGTTTTTACTTTTTACAGTGATTTTCACACTGAAGTTATAGTCAAATTAGCAACACTTCTGCACAATTTGCAGGCAAAGTCAGTCCATTGTCAGTTGTGTAGTGATGCATGAAGCACAGCTTATGAGGTCACATCCAAATTGAGCGATTTTATATTGGTGAATGAAATTAATTTGCATGTTCAAAGTTTGATGTGAAATTCATGAGGGGGAATGTTTTGCATCATGTGTCCCTCACACAAAGTTCATGACTCCACAAATCCTTATTTCAGAAGATTCCATTTTGCCTGCAGAGTGAATGCACCTTAAAATAAATTAATATGGAAGCTGTTTTCACCTCAAGGCCAAAGTATACTTTGGTTTTTAACTTTTACATATATGATAGGGTATGCGTATACAGCGTGTGTGACACAAACTTTATCATCAGCATAGTATGCACATAATGAAGTATACTTTGGGCACAAAAAAAAAATAGGTTATCATGACTTTATTTACCGTAATGTCAACATTACATCTCGCAATTGCAACTTTGTTTCTCATAATTGTGACAATGCAACTTTATATTTAACAACGTGACTTTATTTCTTATTTTAAAGTTTATTTCACAATTACTTTTATTAAAACAAGCTTCCATAGAGAACAAGATAAAAATCAAGTGAAAATATTACATTAAGAGTCTCCATTTCTTTCTCTGATGTAAATTGGGTTTTGACAAACCACACATAGTAAATCAGATGAATAAAAACAGTAAGAAAAGGAAAAACTGGCTGTGTGTTCTTGGACACAGGTTTATAGATGAAATTTAGTTGGCTCTAGGAATTCAATGGAAGCTTGAACTGGAGAGGAGGCCATGAATGAATTAATGTTAAATCAAGAACAAAATAAAGCCTTTGAACAACAGCAAATAGTTTTGAAAGGATGAAACAGGCTTCCAGCAACAATGTATACTACATTTTCTCTGGTGTACCGCAGAAGAACACAGGAGAGGTTAACAGTAACACAATGCTAATGCTAAACAGAGCATTTAGTGCTTAAGGGTAATATATTAACCTCAGTGACATGGGGCACGTGCTTCAGCCTGTCCAAACCCCCAGAGGGATCAACTTTGCTGAATCAAGGCTAAGGAGAGCACCAGACCCCCACTCCCCACACACGCCTCTTCAAAGGGGGCTGCCTCTGCTGCTTCTCCCATCCTCTGATGATACAGAAAGTACATCCCAATAAATCACATCCTCTGATCTCCCTGCCAGGAATTCCAGTGAAGATTGCGTTTGTCACACCATTGAGATCCGTGAAATACGGAAACACTGGCCCTACTCCCCAAGAATCCAGGGAATGCCATTAGAATCCATTTGCCTCTGAAGAGGGCGGTGAACTAAGTTATTTTATTATTAAGATATTTTTTGATCATTCAACAATTGAAAATAATTGGTCTTTAACTGTGTCCACATGTTTTGGTCTGGTTTGACCACACACATACACACACACACACACACACACACACACACACACACACACACACACACACACACACACACACATGGATAGACTCTGTGCTTTGCCAGAGATGCTCACATGTGCGCAGGAGTGGAACGTTGGTGTGTTGGTGGGAAATTCTTGGTTGGTGGGACAGTATTCAAATACGTTAAGACTACTGTTGATTGAAAGTTATAGTTCACCCAAAATTAAAATTCTGTCATTTACTAAACCTGAATGGCTGTTTCAAAACGACTGAACATTATTCGAAATATCTTCTTATACAGTTTTGGAACAACCTGAGGGTGAGTAAATGATGAGAATTGTAGTTTTTGGGTGAACTATTGCTTTATGCATTATGAAAGATGATTGACAGAAAATAGTTTTTCTCAAAAACCTGTCACATTTTCCTTCTCAGTTTTCTTCAGACGTGTTCCATGTGCATGAAAGGAGGATGAGTGGGAGATGGGATGAGAGCTCTCTCTAGTCATGAGAAAAACTGAAGAGCTAAATAATTCCAAATGTCTGTTGCCTGTGCTGTGTGCTACTGGGATAAGAGCCGGTGTTCTCTGTACTATTCAAAGAGACACTGATGGCACTCGAACAACGGGAATTTGTGAGGTAAGGCAGTGGAAAACAATCAAAATGGCTGATCAAAGGCACGATGAATGACATTTGGAATCCCAATTTATATGAAAGGGTTTAGTTTCACACTCAAACCTTTAATGTGGTATGGCTCCGTATTAGTCTTTTACACCATGGAAGAAATCACAGCCAGCTCGCCAGAGAACAAACCACGCATGGTGCATGTGAAGTTGAAGAGTGTCATATCAGAGAATTTTGTTTTGTGGCCAAAATTACCAGGTCACATCAGGTCACAATGTATATCTACACATGTTTTTTGAGTGGACAACCAAGTTTAAATGCAACTTTTATTATTCCTTCCTAGGTCTTGGCTCATTGTTTCCTCTCTTCACTCTCATGTTTCTGTTAATAAAATGGAAAAATTCAAACATGAAATTGAAACGGTATATGACATGGTGTACTGTATGCATGATTTTATAATAATGTATGCTATTAGACATGGTGTGCAGCATTAGTATGTACACTGTGGTGCAACTTATGTAAAAGAACTTTTAGTTTTTTTCTTTAGTCATCTTATGTCACCAAGAACACCATGTAAGTCACGTTCAGCCCATTTGCAGCAGAGATAATGTGGAATTCTGAACGCACAGTCACAATTCCAGAATGTTTGCAGGGTTCTGCAAGTGGAGATTAATGCTAAAATAAACAGTATATTAGATGTAATTATAAAGCATTGTCATGCTTGTCAGCGTGATGCAGTGAGAAAAATGCAGAGTCAGACACTGTGTCAAAACACTGCCAATACTGAAGGACGTTTCATCAAGAAAGTTTCTGGAAACCATGCAGTACTGCATGGACAAACAAACCAGTTGTCATGAACGTCATGAATAGCAATAATAGAAATGAATGTGGTGACAGGACAAAAGTCCTAATAGTTCTACTAAGAGATAGTTTCTTGGCGCTCGATTTATCTGAACTCTCACCGACCTTTGCCTCAAGGATGAGCTTTGGTTTGTTTTCTAAGGAGCAGGAATGAGGGTCCTTTTATTGTTCTAAAGTCTCATAAAACACATATACCTATTAGTATCATGTGTTAAAATACACAAACACAAAGGTTCTGCTTGTTTTTAAAAAGTGTTGACTATAGTTTGTGTTACCATGCATACTATCAGTTTAAAATAGTTCATTATGTCCAATAGAAAAGTCACTCACATCACAGTATGAGCTGATTATAAGAGTAGGTGGTTTATTAGATTTGACAAGTTTCAAGATGGAAAAAATAAGGAGATATAAAGAACTGGGGTAAAATAATGTGTGATTTTTACGCAGTTATGAGTACATTTCTTCACAAGCAACTCAAATACCTCATTCAAGTCTTCCTGGGAAGTCTATACATGCATAGTTTAGAAATCATAATAGTGTGTTCAAGTGAATTAAATTAATAAATGAATAATGAAATGAACAATATTTAATAATAATGTATTTGTATAATATAAATATATCACAGTAAGCTTTATAGTTTAAAATTATATTTTAGCATGGCTTTCAAATAGTATAATTTGGAACAAAGCAACTTCTAATAAATGATCTTCATTATTTCAAATATTAGAAATATAATGTCTTTTCCTGTATTCCACTCTACTGCCCTTTAGTTTGGAGCTAGAAGCATGGATAGCACCACAGTCAATACATTACGAGAGTCTGCAGAGGGGGAGCATGAAAAGGTGTTTGCAAAAGAAAATGCGACAGACTGGAAATCTGGAACCTTATTTTATTGTGCGTAGAGACTCTGGGGGTCTCCACTCTCGGCAATGCCAACTATTACAAACATCCCATAGTCAGTCTTAACAGTCGGTGTAGCATAATGTATCCCAACCTGATTTATTTGACTTTTACGTTCAGGAGTGCAGATGTGTGTCTTGGTGCCCATTGCATTAGTGAAGAATGAAAAAGACAGAAGGGGGTTATGTCTCACAAGTCCTAAAAAGGAAACAGACAGACACATTTTTGCAATAGTTTCAAGTCATAGAAACTCCAGAGAGGGGGATAAATGTTTTTGAAAATGGGAGAGGGGAAAGTATTATGGCATGGTTGAGGTAGCATGGGTTTGGGACAGTTCAGACCTGCTAAAAAAATAAAAAGGTGAAGGGCAGCTGGTGTTTCAGTATATGGTTTTTTCCTGAAAGTTCTGAATAAACATAAGGTTTAGCTTAGCCTCATCACTTGCATAGGCAAGAGAAGCCCTTTTGAGAAAAATTTACAACATTACTTGTAATATTGGGGGATAGATTTCCTCTACACCAGATGTGGTGAGGATGACTTTCAGAGACACGAGCACTGAAACACATATCTAGATGAGGATTCTTGAACCTGGCTGAATGAAAGCACTGGAGAACTAAGACCAATAATTCCAAAATACAGATTAACAATGTTCAACAATCTTCATTTTCATCATTTGCAGGCTCATTTGGAAAAATGTGCCTCTACCGACATTTTTGCAAAATTACAAAAGTGTATACCTATACATGCAATTCACTGCAGTTTCCAATTGAAATGAACACTAGAGGCACTGAAACACCAATAACTTTTATTCCTTTTCTCAAATTTCTAATTACAGGGGCAGATTATTGATTAATTAATACTAACTTGAATTATTCAATTAATACTAAAACATGTTAGTTTTGACAAATTAAGAGTAAAAGAGTAAAAAATCTAGGATAATGAGCTCAGTTTTCTGCTATTTATGTTTGTTCATTTATTTCCTTGTGGCAGATTTCCTCAGCAGACAAATACACTCTGATGTAGACCAATCTATTCTCATTGCCATGATCAAAAGGAAGAAATTGATCGTTTTGCCCTGGAACTTTACATGGTCGTTGCTGATGGCCAAATTCAGAACGGTTCCCTGCTCATGGCTACAGTCCATTGTGCTTCCTGCCCTATCGATCAACCTCACAAAGCAAAACATTTCCTAAGCTGTGAACTTGGACAAGCACCTGTGAACATTCTTGAAAAAAAGGTTATGATAGGACACAAGTTTGGACTGGGCACATGCTAAATATTTATCTAGCTGCCCCTGGGAAGAGAAAGAGAAAGCCGTCTAAATACTCGCAGAAGTTCAAGACTCAAGGAAAAGGGAAGAATGTAAGCTTGTCCTTGGACAACTTGAAAATACGTTTCTTATAGAACATTATTAAACACCATAAAACCAAAAGATCCTTATAAGCCAAAATACCATGTGAGGGAAAGAAGTGTGAAATACATGACAGTTCCTCCAAACATGAAAACTATGTCACCACCATTTCTTTGGAAATCCATATGACTTTCTTTCTTCTTTGGAACTGGAAAGAAGAAAGTTTAAATTTATGTTAATGTTGATGTTTTTCTTTTAAATGAAGTTGAAGTGAACCACAGCTTTTGATTTTTTTTTAATGCATTATTTATACCAATTTATTAATTGATTGATTTTTGTAAAAACTTAGTGCATCTTGGTTCCCATTCACTCCAATTTTTTATTGGAAGAGAGAAGCTTGGATATTTTGCTAAATGTCTCCAGTGTTTCATGGTAGAAAGAAAGTTATACAGTGTGAGTGGGAGAGAAATGTGCCTGTTACGCTAAATACACAAGAATCCAAAACTCAATTCATGGGCAGTTTAGAGGAGCTGTAAGCCAGCCAGCCTTTTTGGAATGCAGCATGGATATAAGATAGGCCTAGGTTGGAAATTCAAATATCCAAAGGAATGCTAATTACAGTGGAAATCAAACACCATCAATTATAGAGTTTCAGCATTACTGCTTGTCTTTTCCCCCCAACTCCCTCAAAAAGCCGTTCCTCATCCAGCCATCTCTTCCGGCCATTCTTTTATGATGGGAATAGGCCTGGGGAACAGGATAAAATTCACATTGTGCTTTGTTCACTTCATCATATACTTCATCAGCATTTACAAATATTAGCAAGTGTGGGGGAAGAGATGCCTTGGAATGTCCCACATAATAACCATGGCTCTAGAAATAATAAACAGGTTATTATTGATGAAAGGAGACACAATAATTTGAACTCAAATGCACTGTGGACACACATATTTTGAATATTTAAGTCATCTGTTGGGTCTGTTTGAGAATACTGTTCTACCACAGTGTCAAACCAAACCAAACACCAAATCACTGACCTCTGCTGCAGAGAATTCCAACAAGATTAACTCTGCATGGACACCACACACTCCGGCATGACTCTCTTATACACATCTATTTGGCTAACTATTGATTGCTAACAAGCTAGTTTATTTTCTCAGTACATGTCTTCATACGAAAAGACAGAGCTCAGCCCTCAACAGTAAAAGCAACTGTGTTTTAACCAAATATAAAGCAAAATAAAGCATATTTATTGATTTCATTTCAAAAGCATCATGCCTATTTAGAAACTGCATTTGTTACGGTTTAGTGCTAGTAAAAGCGCACAATGAAGGAATAATCCAAACACAGTCCTTTAATGATATATCCACACAAGAAACAAAAAGAATCCAGGAGAAAGTGGTAGCACACCACGAAGATACAAAATAAATAAATAAATAAATAAATTGCAGACAAAGGACCAGGGAAGAACACAGGACTTAAGTACTAGGGGATAATTAATAAACACAGCTGGAACCAAATTAACTAATCAGGGCAATGCAAGAAAACTAGGTCAAAGGAAGACTAGGGCAGGAGAACAGGAACACAAACAAAAGTCCATAACTGTGACAGCATTTAGGTGGACTTTTAAATGCAACCTTACTATGAAAATATATTTGCTCACTTAAAATCAAGTAGCTTTTATACATATGCTAACAGAAAATTAGTTAATGCCATCACCCCTTTATTGCTGAAAACTTGTATTCCCCCCATGACACAAATTATTATTATTATTATTCTTATTATTTTAAATACAACAAAATACAATGTACAATTCAGCAATAGATACCAAACTGCAATTTTCAGTAATTGAATCCAGGTACCTTTTTTATGGCAAACAAAAACTGCACCCCTAAATCATCCTGTCGTACATTTGTAAGAACAACTATGCCCCTTCAAAATAAATAAATAAATGAAAAATAAATAATAATGAACGAACAAACAAACAAACAAACAAACAAACAAAACATTTTCCACTCCATGATGGAAGTCCCGCCTTTCAGTCAACTTTTTGATACTTTTTGATACTACTGTTTACTGTAAAATGATTTAAGATACTCATATAAGGTGGACCAGTCTGAAAAAATACAAATATGTTAAAAACAGTATTAAAAAATAAAGTGATTTGAGCAAACCTCATGATACAATTGTCAGTTTTTTTTTTTTTTTTTTTTTATGTAACCTTAAAGAGTTTTTGGGTCTTTTGTTCTTTCCCCATTCATGTAGATAAGAGCTGTACCTGTACTATATAACTATCGCCTGTTTGGGGGTGTTATCAAGATGACTTGCCTTAAAGAGACTAAATCAGAAGAAAACTATGTAAAATGACTGAAACTGCTTAACATAGTTATTAGTTCATCTAAAACTAACCATATTGACATATTGACACATGACATATAAAATTAGTACATTATCCAAATCATTCATGGCTTAGTTTACATGGGTGCCCATTGACGCTATGCAATATTCATCAGAGCAGTCACTCCTTTTTGAATTCTCAGGTAATATAGGTTATCTATTATTCATATTTTAACAGGAAATTAAGTAATGGAGTAAGTGGTTTTTGAGGCAAGATACAGGAAAATAATCTTAATGGTGTTTGCCTAACTGAGAAAAATGTGGGAGTGTGGGATTTGTTCTCAGACCTTCCACTGAGTTCATGCGAGCAGTGTATGTGCATACGAGACTAGTGTACATTTCAGAGTGCACAGAGGTTGAGCAAACGTCTAGGCCAGTCTGTGATGGGAGAGTGCTTTACGAGTCCTCTCTGCCCAGCTCTTATCGGTCATCATCTTTGCACGCTAAATCAACTGCCTCTCTGTGAGAAGACAAATACCATGCGGAAAAGTCACATTAACAGCTGCACTCGAACCCCTGCCTAGTGTCACTAAGTGTTATTGTCAGAACCATGCTTTAACACCATACTGCTGACCTCCATTTCCTGTTTCCTGCCCCTAGAGGGCCTAAACACAATCTGAGGAAATCATTCTGCATCGGCCCTGCAGAGGAAGGTGTTCATTTAAACAAGAGGCCTGGGCACATGTGAATACTTTGGGGTTTGAGGAAAAAGCCCCCCCGCAGATGTATTAAAAACTAAGCAAATAATGCATCCTAATATTTTGCACATGTGGAAGACAGCAGGACAAGCTGAGAATCATTCATGAGGTTGTATAACTAAGCTCTGATTGATTCTTTTGATTTGTAGCTGTTCACAACTTGATGAAATGACAGCCCATTCCATGACTCCTGCATAAATTTATCAAGAAAAGAAGGAAATTAAGGAACTTCAAAGTAAAGCTAAGATCTGCAACTCATATACAACAATAGAGTGTAAATGTTACTATTTGTCTGACTCTAAACAATCCACAATGAAAATAAATGATCGTTCATCAGGCTTATGTGATTTTCCTACTTAGAAACAGCATCAGCTGAATGCTATTTAAAAAATAGGGCATTTTCTCCCATCTCTCGAGGCTATATGACAGTCATCAGCACATCAAACCCATCACCATGTTCTCTTTTTCTTCTTAAAATCAGTAAAGTATGTTTTTAGAAACATTCGACTGAGTTTGAAGTCAGAGGTTTGTGGTCCTGGCTAACTATGGTCTCATATGCCACTCATCTTTTATAGGTGCAGCTAACCTCTAAATAAATCATCGCACATGCATGTGCTGGGAAGCATGGGACTAGTACAGGAAATCAAAGCAAAAGCCGTCACTTGTTGATGACAGACTCAAAGAGGCCTCTGCCTAAAACATACATGTTTAATGTCTGCTCCCATGGTTACCATCCAATAAGCTGCCATAAAAACTGAGAATGATCCCTTTGAATGAAATACACAACATTCAAAGTGGCCTTTGATTTATATCGCAGACTTGTTAGTTTGATTTGAATCGTTCTTTCTGTTCCGTTCCAATGTTCAGGAGTCTGGTTGTCTATAGCATGCATGGTGGCACATGCATGACGTAATGTATTTAAACTGGTATGCAGACTTATTTGAGGTCCCATATCTGTCAGGGCTGGTTAGAATGGGCCCCTCTCTTAGATGCATTAATATGAGTTATAAATATATTGTGCTATGTTCCCCTTTCCCATGGGTCAGTTTAGTGCAATTGACCAATAATGGTCACCAGTATGTATATTTACTTCCCTCGTAAATCCAGGTACTTTAAAATCTCAGGTTTTCCATTTAGCTGGAGTAAAATCTATAGAATAATTCATGATCCAACAATTGCCATTGAAACTATAAAGGAACAAAATTGAAAAATAAGAGAGTATAAAAAAGGTTGTAGGGGTTGAGTGAGGTCTAAAGTCAGGTTTTTTTTATACAAAACTATTTTAATAATGTGGAAAAAGTCACCATGATTCCAACAAGCAACATTTAAAAACACTTAATCATGTAGACTTCACGGGAAGTTCAGAAAACATTTCCGGGAATCTGCACCATTCGGGAGACTGTTTTGTTTTGAAAAGTTTTCCTGTTATCAACAAGTTAATCATGTAGACTTCAACAGTATGTTTTTGGCAATTTTAACTAGAGAATCACAGATAATGATGTCACATATATCTGGAAATCTACAACACATGCTTGAAAACAAAATGTAGAATAAGAACTAAATAAATAATTGAATAAATAAATAAACCTAGGGATTTATTAATTCAATTCAATTTTCATTTGTTATAGCGCTTTTTACGATACAGATCATTGCAAAGCAACTTTACATAAAATTAAGTTTCTACGATATTTAGTAGTAGCTTATTAACAGCAGTGACCAAAAAAGGTTTTTACTGTAGAACAAATAAATAATGCTAAAAAAATACTAAACACCGTAATTGCCATTATTTTAACTTTCATTACTTTTTATTTAACTTCCATTACTTAATAAGCAATGAATCTTAGTGCAGCTTTTCTATTATGATTTATTACGATCTGATTAAATCAAACCAACAGGACTTGCTTTGAGCTCAGTGAATGCAAGGTACATGTTACAACAAACATCTGTTGTGCCATTCTTATCCACCAAAGGTCAAAGTTTCGGGCCAGTAACCTAAGATTTTTCTTTTGAAAGAAATTCATATTTTTATTCAGCATTTCTGAAGGATCATGTGACCCTGAAGACTGGAGTAAAGGCTGCTGAAAATTCAGCTTTTTCATCATAGGAATAAATTAAATTTTAAAATATATTCAAATAGAAAGCATTTATTTTAAATTGTTATAGCATTTCACAATATTACTGTTTTAACTGTATTTTTGATCAAATAGACTTGGTGAGTGTGAGAGACATCTTAATAAAAATCTATTACTGACCCTAAGCTTTTGAACAGTAGTGTGTGTGTTCAGTGAGAAGCTCATAATATTCAACAACTTAAAATAATATAAATAAAGATATATTTTCATAAAACTCTTGTTAAGCTAATACAAATTTCAATTCAGTTCAAGAAATGTAGTGAATTCAACTCCACAAAGACTTGCCAAGTGTTGCCTTCATTTTTTAAGTTCAGCAAACACCTCATTTTTTACAGGGTGACCTTTGGATATCCAGAAGAGCATCTCACGTTGCATCATCTCAGTCTTCTTGTTCCTCCTCATGACATACTAGGTGTCCACAAAGCTCTCCACAGCAGTGCTGGGAGTCCTACATTTCAATGAATGATCATCTGTGCCTGCTGGCCCATCTTTCAGCCCTGCTAAAAATAAGAAGGAGCTGTCTGCACAGTTGTCTGGCCTGGCTGGCTTGGTTGTGTTTGGATACCTGATAAAATATTAGCTCACAGAATTGTGGGGGTTATGATGCAAGTAGGGGCTAGCAGCTATTTTATGGTACAGAGATGCACACATATCTCATCCCTCTTTCTAGTGTTTCTGTTGCAGCAGACACTGAACAAAAACAGCCGAATGAACAAAAAGGGGAAAATGGTTCTACTGGCACATACCTCACTGATAGCACAGATGTATATAACTGACTGTCAACTATCAGGCCTCTCATAAAGCAATGTATAGTGGCATAAATTTAGCCTCAATGTTTAAATCTTGTCTGTACTAAAGAAAACTCTCAAAATGCATCTGGGCATTGATATCATGTATATAACTGACTGTGAGACCCCTGAATATATATTGTAACTGAAAAATGTTTTTATTTGTTTTATTTTATGAAAAATCCTTTATTTTAGAGGGATAGTTTATGAGTTTATTGTGTATGTTATTGAAGTTAATGTTGTTGGTTATCTGTATGACTTTGTGTTTCATGTGTGTTTTTATTTTGGTTATTATGTGTTTATTGTAAGTGACTATAATGACAAAACTATAAAGTTTTAATGGTCTAATTCTGTGAGGAACAGGAAAGTCCACATCACGATTTTAATGGGAATAACACAGGGAGATTACATTGTTGAAATCACTTTCAGAGTGATTTTTTTTCCAGTAGATGAATGATAACAACAATGACAGCCAATCAAAATCCAGACAACATTAAAAAGCTAGAGCATTTAAATAATTTCAAGGCATCTTTACAATAAACAGATGGTTATAACTATAGTTCTTGGTGTGAATTGGCTTTAAATGACAGCATATTATTATTATCATTATTTTTTTTATTATTATTCCATTGTTGTTTATTGTTTTATTTTGTATTATTTTATTGTTTGTATTATTTTGTTGTTGTTGTTGTTTAAAGATAAATAATTGATAATAACTAATAACTAATAAACTAATAACTAATTAATAATAACATAAAAAATATCTCCATGGCTTGTTGGTCTGAGGCTTAACTTGAACAATCTAATCAACCAAAGACATATTTTGACCCTTGCAATTTTCTAAATATTAGGATAGCAACTTAATATAAACATACTTAATTTCTCAAAATGAATAATGTTTGTTTTTTTTTTGCATCAAAAAAAACTTCTTTCTTCCACATGTAACCCTGATGAAAAAATAATAAACAGACTAAATTTGATCGAATAATCTAGAGTTTATGGTTAATTATCCAAAAACCCTAGCCCTGCTCAAGTCTACAAAATGACTTTTGCTGGCTGCAGTTCTTCTACAATCATTATTTGGCCAATTATAGAAGGTTATTTACAATCCCATCTACAGCAGTTGCCCCCGGGGATCATTTAGACAAATGAGATTACCCCTAAAAACCCTAAAACTAGAGGAAGCTCTTTTGTGTTCTGATTTCCGACCTTATTGAATTTCATAGTTTCCAGTTGAGAAGGAAGCAGACACGTAACTCTCAAATCTGTCCTAAAATAGTAGCTGTCATTTTATTGTGGGCCAATTTGAGTCAGGTACAGCATAATACAGAGTGAATGAATTCAGGTGTGGAACGTATTTTAACGCTATTTATGTGAATAAAAGCATCAATGGGAATCCACCAGTTACAGTCATCAATCCAACAGCAGCGACCTACGGTTATTGTTCAAGCTTACATTGCCTAAGTTAGCTACCGAATCCATTTTTCTCCACAAATGAATAGTCTGTTGCTTGTAATTATCATGCTCCCTTCCATATACAGAAATACAAATCAAAAGTGGAAAAACATGAAAACAAGGACAACACTTTCCAGAAGTGTGTAATTGGGTAGGGGTAATATATCATCAGAAAGCAAGATTAAATGAGAAGAAAACACATTGCTTAATACTGTATGTTTTTGCTGTTTGTATGAGCCCACTGCCACTCCATGGTCAATGCGTCATTGTCATTACATTACATTCAGTTCTTTCTAACACAGCAGACATTATAATGTTATTCATTACATCATACATTTATTAAATGCACATGCTTAATCCTGAGGCAACAGACCTCTATGAAATCAATATAATGTTTGTAATGAATGTTCAACAATAGCCAAACTATACTCACAGGCCACTAAGCAATAAATGGACGATATATCAACAATATGCTCTCTCTCTCTGGTGTACATGTTCACTGACAATTTGATGTATTGAGCTTTAAATCATGCAAGTTTAAACTATACCTTTATGGTACAATTTAAATGCATTTTCAGATGGGGAGATCACTGCTTTGAATTGAATTGAACTGAATTGAATTGAAACTAAATTAATGGCATAAGGTCTTATACTCAATGCATATCTAAATGTAAACATTGAGATTAACATGAAATACCTGCATTACCTTGTGCTAATAAAACGAAGACTGAAGGTACTTTTACACTGTCTTACTTGTCTTAGTTAATGAATTGTGAAAAAAAGCTAAGACATGTTAAGTATGAAACCAGCCCCAGATCATGGTTAAAAATCCATAAGTGCCTTGGTGACTGCATGGCTTGATTTTAATTACGGTGCAGGGAGATACTTTTGAAAACAATCCAATATTGTGTTATATGGACTGTGGTCAAATAGATTTTTCTTCCCATATTTTAATGGGGTTTAAATGAAACGAGAAGACATTAATGACATTTCCACTCAGCTCTAATTTCAGTTACAGCTTGGCTAAATTTCAGAATCTAAATTTGACAGTGAAATTTGAGATGTTGCTCAAAAGTGACATACTCCCAGAGGTCACAATGCGTTGTATGTAGAGAATTGTGACAAGCAAAAAATACATAAAAAGTTTTATTCCAAAATTAAATTCATGAGTGAACAGATAATCTTTTTCTCTTTATTACTGGTTATAGCACAAAAGAAACATGAATGAAAATCAGACTGTATGTTGTAAGATACAGAAGAACTTGCTGGAAAATATAATCTGTCATGTAATATGTCAATGAAGTATCTGTTTACTGGCTGTGTTTGGTTCCCCCCTGTTCATGGTGAGTGATGGGCAAATGAAGCCTCATGAGGCACTGAGGCTTTCCTCTGACTATTCTTGGAAAAGATTCAAAGCTTCAAGAGGTGTTTAGTAAAAAAATAAAACAGCAAAAAGCCTTTAAAAAAAGAAAAGTTCCATCAGACGAAGCAGTCACCACACATTCCGTAGATCGATTCATGTTACTTGCACAAATAAATGCACAAAAAAAACAGGGTGTGTTTATGTGTGTGTTTGTTGAATTTCTCTCTCTGATAAATTAATTTATCCATTAGTGCAAATATCAATGTGATGTAATAGAAGATTAAGAAGATGTAATAGAAGATGTAATAGAATACTAGTTGGATGTTCTGTGTTCCCATTGTGGATTATCCCTGTGATTCAAGGATTAAAGACTTTTTGCTTGTATTCCACTTTTCTCTCTTGTTCCTCCCGCAGTGAAGTGTGACAGAAGACCTGGCCTTAATACAGTTTATTGCATGTTTCCCCTCCGTTTTGTGCCCTATGGATCCTCTCCTTCGCCCTGAATTCTTCCCTCTCCTGCTGCAGCAGGGAGATAAGGCTCTCGAGGACCATACCAAACTGTTCCTTTTGGTCGCTAACATCACCAGCTATCCAGACAACACGCTTTGCTCTTTCTATGACGCAAGCCTAAATGCAGAGTGCAGAGCGCTGTTGTCCAAAGATGGTCCTCAGGAGGAATTTGCCGTCTTTGTGGAGTGGACTCTAGTGAAAAAGGGTAGCCACTCACCATCTGCCCCGTGGATGATCTCGCCGGATCAACTCCGAACCCAGAGCCATGCCCATCATCTCCCCGCGGTACGGAGCATCAGCCCGTGCCCACTGATGATGGAGAGCCATTTCCTGCCACGATCCGCGAGCTAGTCCGAGGCCAAGCATCTGAGTGGAGGATCGCCCCGGATGGAGTGCCCAAGCTGTCAGACCAGGTGAGAGAGCCGGCGACCGTGCCCACCACGAGGGAGCAAGCCGTGGACGGTGTGAGCATGGAGAGGAGCTCTGCCCCCTGCATTGCAGCTGAGGGTGAGTTGAATATGGCGCGGCAAAAGGGCCATAACGAGGAGGAGAATCTCACTGACTGGGAATTTGATCTGGAGATCGAACTGCCTCCTCTCCTCTCTCCGTTGTTTCCGCTGGTCTCATCCAGCCCTCCATCATCCATGGTTCTCTTGTCCAGCCCTGAGGGGGCTTCCGATTCTCCAGTGCCTGCTCCTAGAAAGCACCCTCCAGTGCCCACTCCTCAAAAATGCCCTCCCACCTGCTCCAACCTCCTTCACTGTTGTCATCTGGCAGCCCCTCTGCCGCCCAGAGCCCACCATTGCAGTGCAAGCCCCATGGGACTGCCATCCTCCAGCATCGCCGTGGTCAGAGTCTCCCTCACCACCGCCTCCAAGTCACTCACCGTCCTCAGTCACTCCTGCTCAGCCGTGGATCTCCGGATCTTTGCCTTGGTCCCCACAGCCCTCGGCTTAGTAATGTCATGCCCCTGGACTCATTGTGTTGTATTTTCCCTCCCCCAGGTGTGCCGTGTTCCCTTTAATTACCCTTCACCTGTATCTCCAATTTTCCCCTGTATAAAAGTCCTAGTCTGTTCAGTTTGTCTCTGTCGGGTCTACTTGTTGGATGTTCTGTTTTTATTGTATTACAGTTTTTTTTCTTATTCCTCCCGCAGCGAAGTGACAATTACTTGCATGACTGGGTATTTAAAAATGTAACTGAATAAGTTTGAAAAAAAAATACTCATAAAGTAAGTTCTGAGGGTATGAGAACTTTCTGACATGCAAAGTCAATTGCGTATGTGATTGGAGAGAAAGTGAGGCTTTGCTTGTTATTGGTCACTAATGATGGGAAGTATGGATCATTTTACTGGCTTGGATCTTTGAATCTCATTCAGCAAAATGAATGAATCCATTTCATTCATTTCAGCAGAATATAATTAAAATGTTACTTGTTAATATCCAGATTCCCCAATACATCTATTTACGCAAACATTGATCACATTATATAAACTATAATGCAACCAAGACCAAATTATAAGAAACAGAATTCATTGCTTAGCTGGCTGTGCAGTCTGTTAGTTCACTTCACTTCCCTGAAAATAAATGATTAGTTCACCTCTCGAATCTTCAGGTGCGAGTCATTCATTCTTTTGTCACGTGACCACTTCCTGGATCAGTATCTTGTAATGTTGTGTTATATTTAGGAATTATCAAAGTGATTTTCCCCATCATTTGGATAAAGTTTAAAGCATTAACCAACTCTTCATAACTACATTCATTATGGAAAAGAACCATGACAGAAATTCACAAATTCACAAATTTGTCAACATGAAATGAACGAATCCCTTGCTGAGACAACTCATCGTTCCCAAGTCATATGAAAGATTTGTTCAAAATAAAAAAATAGTTCAAGAACGAACCATCACTATTGGTCATGTGCTCTCTACGTTAACAACAGAAGCCTCAAATCGAGACTTCATCTGGAACACCACTATTCATGGTTTCTGTCGTTTTGATAAAGCTTATCTGCAGTGGTAGACCAGGGAGCCAGATTGGAGCTGGAGGAGCTGATGACCAGGGTGGAGCTAAAAACTACCACAGCAGAACAGAAGGGACCAAAGATCCCATGGTGGAGCAGAAGACCACCAGGGTGAGTTCAGCCTGTGAGACATCAACTCCTCCAGCTCCACCCTGGCTCCATGGTCTACCACTGCAGATAAGCTTGGCCCCCACTCCAGAGTCTCGTCCCATCATTTCTGCCACTCCTGAGACTTGTCCCATAATGGCTGCCGTTCCAGAGTGTCATCCTTTCATGGCCACAATTCCAGAGCCTCAACCCATCATGGCCACCACACCAGAGTCTGGAGTAGTCTTCAGCTGTCATGGACGCCACTCCAGTGTTTCCGGTCATCATGTATGTTGCACCTGAAGCTACCATGGCAGTCCCTAGGCATTTGAGACTGGCTTTCAAGCCTGGAACACACCAAGCCAATGCCGACGAACTAGTGACAATGAAAGCAGACTGCAGGGTCGGCTCACGTCGGTAGCATCTGGGTCCAGATTTGCCCTGACACACCAAGCCGATTCTCGACAACCGACGGCCAACTAGCACATGCGTTCTGTGCCTGCGTAGGAAATACCTTTCCGTACCAGCAGGTGGCAGTAGTCTTGGAAGTAGTTACTCAAAGCGGGAAACCGGAAGAAGCTACAGGGATACAAAACATATACAAAGAAAAAGCATATCAGAGTCTCGCTATCCACAGACGGATTTGTGATATTCCGGAAATGTCTGACACGTTGCATCTTTTTTAAATAATCACGAATGATAATCACGAGAATTAATCATGAGAAGTGAAAGCATATCAGAGTATCGATTTTGTCAGCATTGACTTCGTTGTTTACTTGCTTCGTCACTTCCGTTTTTTTTTTCTAGCATGCTGGTTCACTGGTTGAACAGCCAATCAGAATGATCAGATGGCCCGACTGGGTGACAAGCCCCGACGCCGATTCAACATGTCGAGTCGGCCATTACAAAGCCGACGAAGACCAATTTCAGCCGACGGTGCGGAACACACTGAGAAGATTTAGTCGGCTGACGCACAAAAACTGGCCGACGGCCGACCGTCGGCTTGGTGTCTTTCAGGCTTCAGTTTGGCGGACCCACCACTGATGTCTGTAAGGGGGGCCTGCATCCCCATCCCCACTCTCAAGCTTGCCAATATCAGAGTTTTTTCCACCATCTGCTGCCCTTCCAGTAATGGTGGTCGCTGTTTTGTGTGTCTGGGCCATATACACTTTCTCTTAGGTGGTGACCACTGCATAATTCCCTGAGGTGGTGGCATCTGCTCCAGATCCTCCCAAGGCCGCATCTGCTCCACTCAAGCTCCCAACTGGAGTCCACTCAACCTCCAAAGTTCAGTCCTGTGTTGGCATCAGCCTGTGAGTTCCCTGCCTGTCCTGTCTCGACCACAGAAGTCATCATTGGGCTTCCTGCCTGTCCTGTCTTGACCACAGTGATCACCTGTGAACCCTCTTACTGTTATAGCTATGGAGGCCATCTCTGAACTCCCTACCCTGCCTGGCCTGTCATGGCCAAGGAGGCTGTCCCTGAATGCCCTGCCTGTTATGTAACAACAACGGAGGTCATTTCCGAACTCTTTGCTTGTCCTGTTACGGCCACAGAGGCCGTTGTTAACCTCTCTGTGCTTTCTATTACAGCTCTGCTAGCTCCACTTCTGCTCCACCATGGGATCTTTGCTCCCTTCTGCTCCACCCTGGCTCCCTGGTCTAAAACTGTTTCCAAGACCTCTTCCACCACACGGGCATGGCCCTTCGTCCCTCCCCCGATCCGCCTCCACTCCACCACCCTCCTGGACATATGTTTCTTTTTATGGAGCATCTGGAATCCACTCCTTAGGAGGGGGATCTGTCATGATACTTGCCTGTGTTCCCTGTCCCTTTCTTATTTTGAAATGTTTTCCCCCAGTGTTTCTGTGCTCTCTTCTGTTGTGTGTCCCTGTTTGCTTACCTGCTTTATTTGTTACTATAGTTACCATCATTAGATACCATAACAGTTCATTAGCTCCTCGCCCTTGTTACCCTTGTTAACCTGTGTATTTGAGCTCCTGTGTTTGCCATGGTTCTTTGTCTAGTTTTGTCTGTTTACTGGCTGTTATGTATTTGGTTGCCCCCGTTCATGGTTTCTGTTGTTCTTGTTCCTGTTTATTCCTTTAATAAAGCTCATGTGCATTTGAATCTTCTCACCTTCGTCCTTGAATTGCCAACTGAAACATGTGAACATAAATATATTTTTAAATGTAATGCTGTTCAAACGTTTAGGGTAAGTAAGTTTTATTTATTTTTTTGACATTTCAATGTCTCTTATGCTGACCAAGACTACAGAAAAACAGTAAAACATTAATACAGTCAAATAGTATTTTTTATTTATTTTAATGCATTTTAAAATGTAATTTATTACTATGATGTAAAGCTGAATTTTCAGTAGTCATTCCTCCAGTCTTCTGTCACATGATCCTTGCTGATTTGCTGCTCAAGAATAATTTCTTATTAGTATCAATGTTGAAAATGGTTGTGCTGATTAATAAACCATGATACTTTTTTTTTTTTCTTCCCGGAATCTTTCATGAACAGAAAGTTCAAAAGAACAGCATTTGTTTGAAATAGAAATGTTTTGTAACATTATAAATGTTTTAACTGCAATTTTTTAAAATCAGTTCCTTCAGTATTCAGTATTCCTTTTATTACTTGAATTACTGAGTCCAAACTGAAAGGTAGTGTAAAAGCACTATATTATTTTACATAACCTAAAAATTGACAAAAAGGGACACTGTCTATATTTAGCAAAGTGCAGAGATTCTGCAGCTAATAAAAGGAGTAGCCTGTCTTACAAGCTGCAGCATTTATGTTTCAGTAAAATCAGCCCATATTCTCTGGAGTGAACATCTGGAAGAGTCTCTTCATGTATGTGTTCCAGCGAGTGTGTCTATTTTTACTTTTCACGTCACACTGAAGATATTTTCATTCATAAGAGCAATACTGTTTATACAGACGCAGCGGTAATTGCGTTCATATGTGACCCGAAGGAGACGTGTACAGTGTGTTTCCACATGTTTGACATCTAATACCGCACACTAATTAATTGGATGATCCCTTTCACAGATCCTGCTTTCAGAATCTGAATGCGCAGGCATGCCTGAGAAATTCTTTTTCATTGTTCCCCCCCAAAATTGTTTACATCTGCGAACAGAGGCTTTGTGCAATCTATCCCTTTATCCCCTCATTTTCGCAATAATTTGCTTTTATATGACATTTTATACATCAACTGTTAGTCAGAGACTCATGTGTTTAAACTTTCAGGTCTTCTCTAAAAGCTAAATAACAGTGTATTTATGAAACTGTGTCCAGGTTGCCAAGTACAGAATGAAATTATGGCTATCTCAGCAAATACCTGACATGGAAGAATTCTCTATTTGAATTCCAGCTTGTAATTGCACTAGAAATATTTGTATAAAAGGCTACAATCACTGTGAATTACCTCTGACATGTTTGCACACTTGCAAAAGTCGGCTGCATTATTTGTGTGTGTGAGAGAGAGAAATAAAGGGATAGAATGAGACTAAAATGGATAAAGTAAGTAGAATAGGGAACAATGGACTGGGGGGCTTTTGTTGGTGGAAGGCATGCAGAAAGTATGTGGTTTTCGCAAGGACAAGTTAGACAGGGCAGGCCACCTCACAGAGGGAAGCTGGAGTCTCCATGGTACCATGTGGAAAAAGGGAGGGAAAAAATCCAGGCCAGAATGAAAAGAAGTAACCCTAGCCGCTGAGGTGGCCTGATAAAAGTCAGAGGCCAGGGTATGGCTCCCCCTTTCCCCCATCCACACCCACATTGTGTTGTGTTGAGTGCAAGGAAGAAACTCCTCTGCTTAGAGCCAAGATAAGCAAATATAATGGTGCCACACATTAGGTTACTGTAAGGAAGGAGAAAGAGAGAGGGAGTAAGCGAGAAAGTGAAAGAGAGAGTGTGTCTTAGTTCTATCAGCAGTCCAATCAGCTCCTCCTTTTCTTGACATTTAAGAATAGGGAGCCATGCGATAAGAAGATCTTT